>NC_135390.1:19696702-19899202 GCF_051989625.1 Stigmatopora argus | reverse complement strand
TATACATTTGTTCATACTTTCTCTCTCTCTCTGACACACACACACATACACACACACACACACACAAGCACACACAGGGGCCATTCCCTTCAAGTGTTAGTCTGGTCCGATAGTGTCACACATTCACAAAGCTCTCAGTATTTTATCTTGGCAGTCAAAACAAAAACAATGGGAAGCGTGTGACTTCTATACAGTCAGTAACCTTGTGGCAAGTTTGTTTGACAAAAGCACTTTTGTCTCAGAAAGTGGGGGGAAGTGTCAGGCCACGAGAAATTATAAAATAAAATATGGATTTGGAGATGTAAAATATTGTCTTTTTGATGACTATTTTGGAAACAATTATGCACAAGTCAACATTTTTTCTGCATTTAGCTTGTGATAACTTCGCTTGGTGCAATTCTTTGTAAAAAAAAAGCTATCTTTGCAACAATATTGGAATAAAAAAAATGAAATGAATAATATTCTATATATGGGTCACCATTGGTAAAGCGGCTCCTGCTGAAAATAGCAACATTTTGTCCCATTTAGCTTCAAACATTGTTTCAAAATCTGGCATGAAAATGTGTCACTTTGTACATTTACTATAATATTTGTCTACCTACATAAATAGATAAAGCCAAATATTAGATGTGACATCGAAATGTGAAATCTAACAGTAAATAATGAAGCTAAAAATAAATGCCAAAATATAAAAGTTGTATTCATGTCAAAATGTTAAATCTAAAGGTTGAATTTACATCTAAATGTTAAATCTAAAAGTTGAATTCATCTCTAAATGTTAAATCTAAATGTAAAAATCCAAATCTATAATCTATAAATTATATCTAAATGTTAAATCTAAAAGTTGAATTTATCTCTAAATGTTAAATCTAAAAGTAGAATTTATCTCTCAATGTTCAAGCTGTAAATTGAATTTATATCTAAATGTTAAATCTAAAAGTTGAATTTATCTCTAAATGTTAAATCTTAATGTAACAATCCAAATCTATAATCTATAAATTATATCTAAATATTAAATCTAAAAGTTGAATTTACATCTAAATGTTAAATCTTAATGTAAAAATCCAAATCTATAATCTATAAATTATATCTAAATGTTAAATCTAAAAGTTGAATTTACATCTAAATGTTAAATCTAAAAGTAGAATTTATCTCTAAATGTTCAATCTGTAAGTTGAATTTATATCTAAATGTTAAATCTAAAAGTTGAATTTACATCTAAATGTTAAATCTAAAAGTTGAATTTATCTTCAAATGTTAAATCCAAATCTATAAATATGTTGGTTGAAACTGTGTAGCGACCTATAAATTTGCATATTATTTAACTATTTAGTTTCCCCTGGAAAAACCTTGATTTAATATTTATATTTAACACTTGCATTCAATATTTATATCTAACATTTACATGTAACATTTAAAATTGTCACCTGACCTCGGTGGATGTGCGAATGGTTGTCTCTTTGAGTTCCCTATGACTGACAGGCGACCAGTCTAAGGTGTAGTCCGCCTTTTGCCCAAAGACAGCTGCGACAGGCTCCAGCACCCCGCCACCCTGACAAGGATAAGTGGTGTTGAATATGAATAAATACATTAAAAATCACGAGCCGCTTTACAAATAGTGTTCCATAGTTCTCGGAGTGGACGGGAAGTGAAACTCGAATGTGCCAAACAGGTTTGGTTTGCCGACAAGAGCTGGACGACGTCTCTTCTTTCGTATTTGTCCTAGATATGTCTTGGAATGTGGCACCAACAGTCAGTGGTAGTTCTTGCTAGGTTCCTCCAATCACACCTCCACCTGGCCCTGACTCAGATGCGCCTTGAGTTGCTGGGCAGCATTGAAAATCTTCCTCTGGTGACCCAGCAAGTTCACTCCAAGGTTTTGGATGTCCCTGATTGAGATAGCGCCAGTGTTAATTTTCATTGCCGACATTTATACTGACTACTGTATTTTCTTGCATATTGACTACCTCTGCGTATAAGCCGTAGCCTTAAAATTGCCGTAAAATCATTGAATTTGACAATTTCTCTCGTATAAGCCGCCCCCTGATTCACAATTTTCTCCTCCATATTAACAGTTTTAAAAGAGAGTATAAATGTGTTACATTAAAGGGAAAATCTTAAGAAAAATCGTTGCACGCGGTATTTCTGAGATACTGTATGAATCGAAAGGATCGTCTGCTGAATTTCACATTCCGAAAGGCTGTTGCCTGCACGTAGACAAATTCAAAAAGGAAGTTGGTAAGCAGTATAACCAGGAAGGGTACACAGTCGATTGCTCGCCGGTCTTTTGGTCGCCCGGAAGGGAAGTGATAATTACCATTTAAATCGTTGCTCAAATTCCCTAAATACAAACTGCAAATGATTATTTAGTCATACTTAATGCCCTATTAATTATTAGGCTAAAGAAAAGCTCCAAATTTCCCAGACTTTTATTGTTTTTTGTTGGAGAACCTGTAAGACCCTGACGGCCGTAGCGTCTTAAAGGGACAACGCATGTATGTACATACAAACTCTTCTACACTCACACGTCGGCTCAGTGAAACTGCTCATGGCCATTGTTGGCTTTTATTGATGCGTAGACCGTGTTGTTTTACCTTGTTTTGTCGCCGGTCTTTTGGTCGCCTGTTGTCGCGGTCCGGGCGACCAAAAGACCGGCGACCAATCGACCGCACACGACCAGGAAGTGTGTCCGATTATCCGGTAAAAGTTAAGATAGCGGCGCTCTGAACGAGCAATGGCAGGCACAAGTGAGTTTTTTCACGTTTAATGCAAGATACGGTTAATTTTTTTCTTGAATTTCATTCATAGACGTCAAAATTCCTTTTGTTTACGGTTTTATCTGTTTATCTTTTCTCTATTTTGAAATAAATGACCGTATTGGCCGTATTGTCTTCTGTTATGGCGTTTCGTCTTTGTCACCTTCCAAGTCTAATTTGTGCGCATATAAGCCGTACCGTTGATTCAGTAATCTTTTTTTGGAGCGACAAATACAGTGTATATGCGAGAAAATACAGTAAATCATTTTGAGCATTTGTAGACCAAAACTAGACCATTCACATCGTATACGCTGGATAACTCTAGAGAATGTCAAGCAGTGAAGAAACACTATACTGAAAAATGTGGTTACTCACTCGACAGTAAGGCGGCTAACTCTGTCCAACGTGTCCAAGTGCCCTCGGTCGAACTCGTCTTGGTATCGCTCCATCCTAAGTGCTCTTAGCCAATCGCTGACTGTGGCCACTGACGAAAAGTCTGTGGGTGTCGGGCTTAGCAGTGGTTGCGAGCAGCTTCTATGAATAAATGATCATCAGGTAAATAAAAGTGGCAAATGTTTGAAGGTTTGCTCCCTGTGCGACAGTCTCACCGAGTTATCTCTGTCTTGAGGGACACGGGATGCCTGATCAGGCGGTCCATGGAGCCTAGGATGATCTCGAAACCTGGCCGGTCCCCTCGTTCGGCTTGCCAACATTGAAGCATGAGCGAGTGGAGGGCTGAGGGACAGCTAGAGGGTGAAGGGAGGCGGTATTGGTCCGCTACCGCTTTCATCACCTAAGGATAGATTTGCTATGATATCCAAAAACATTCGCTCTGATGCTCTTTAAAAGGTACAGGACTAAAAATACGTCCAGGTCATTCCAGATTTGGAAGACATTTTGGCTTCAAGTCAATTTTCATTAGCTCAGTTGTCCTCAGTTTTCCTGTCTGTATTCTCACTCTCTTGCTACTGTGACAGTGAAATTTCCCGAATACGGGATGAATAAAGTTATCTAACCAAATGGCAAATTTATTTGAATTGGGAATATAAAATTTTCCAACTCTTGGTCTCACGAAATGTAAAGTCACTCAGAAGTTGTCCGTGACAGAATTTTGTGTTTGAGGTGTCCTCCAATTCTGGTTCTGGTTTCGATTCGTCCATCAACATGATTTGCCGGACTTACTTCCTGATTACTCATGTCCCAGTAAGGACGCTCCCCGTACGACATGACTTCCCACATCAGGATTCCGAAGCTCCAGACGTCACTGGACGAGCTGAACTTGCGATGTTGAAAGGCTTCCGGTGCGGTCCACCTCACAGGAATCTTACTCCCCTGGCGCAGAAGAACAGTAGAGGTTCACGTCATGTACTTCACGAGGCCAACGAGCAATTTTGCCAAGACGCTACGCACCAGTGAGGCCGTGTAAGTTGGCATGTTGTGGTCCAAGCCCCTCATGAGTCGGGACAAGCCGAAATCAGATACTTTGCACACTAGGTTGGAGTTAACCAGCACGTTCCTGGCCGCCAAGTCCCTGTGGACAAAGTTTCTCTCTGACAGGTAACGCATCCCGGCGCCGACGCCCCTCAGCATTCCGACCAGTTGGAGAACGCTGAACTGACCCTCGTTTTCCTACGGTGAGTTGCCAAAGATAAACAATGAGCAGATCACTTCCACTTGACTGAACATTTGTCTGATCCGCTCACCCTGAGGAAGGAATCCAAGGGACCGTTCTCCATGAACTCGGTGATAATTCTCGCTGGAGGGACTCGGGTAAGCACCCCCTCTAACTTCAGCACGTTGGGGTGGTCAAACTGACCCAAGACTCCCGCCTCACTAAGGAACACTCCCCTTTCTCTGTCCGACGCTCCCCAACGCAAGGTCTTGACGGCGACCAGCACTTCTCGGCGACCCGGCGGCCGGTAGCGTCCCCGGGACACTTCACCGAACTGGGCTTCAGACGACAGGAAATCAGGAAAAAATATTTATTCATGTATTTATTTCTCGACCTACTTATTACCTATCTATTTATGTCTAAAATGCCTTTCCTATTCCTGCATCCTCACCCTCTTGCCACTGGAACAACGAAATTTCCCGAATACGGGATGAATAAAGTTATCCAATCCAATCCAATCCAATCATATTTTTTCGACAACACCTTACATGGCTAACCAGAATTGGACATCAGATAGAACGAGACTTACCAGCACCGATCACTTCCTCAATCTTCAGCTGAGTTGACTCAATCTCTCGGGCAAACTCTTTGACTGCCTCACTTGGGTCGTCATAAGTTGAGGGGTCCACGTAATATTTGACGCGACCTGGACGAAAAAAGTTGCAATTTCCTAGTCCATGAATCCCAAAGTATCATTACAGGAAGTCTGTGTAACATTTGATAAAAAGAAGACCTCCCACCTCTGTTACTGATGTACCTTTGGAGTCTATCACTGTACGGACTCGCCCTCCTTTTACTGAAGGACATTAGCAAATAATGTTAGCAGCGTTATCCGCGTGATTTGGTTAAATTGGTGAACAAATCGTAATTACCTCCGAAACACCACCACGACTATTATAGCTGCCACGACTAGCAGAAACGCCGCCCCTCCCATCACGGAGCCCACCAACAGAGGAAGCTGACTTTGGACCTGCTGGGAATGTTCTTCTGAGGTCCACAACATTGAAAACGACACTTTAAAAAGACATTTTGATGCAACAAGGGTCCATGTTTTGCTTTACCGAGAGGTAGCGTTGTGAAGTAGATGGTGTTGCTGTAGGGACCGAATCCTCGCTCGTTTCGAGCTCGGATCTGGAAGGCGTAGATGGAGCCCGCCAAGAGGGAATTGACAGTCAGGGTGTTCGTCTCGCTGTACACGCTGACCGCATTGTCCACGTCGGAGCCCTGTCAGAAGTGGTAAGACGGTCCATACGTTTAGGCCAAGGGTGTCAGACTCGGGTTGGTTCGCGTGGGCCGGACCATTTGAGATATAATATTTAGATATATTTTTTTTATAAATGGATTAAAAGAACTGGATTAAAAGCCCAGAATATTCAGTTTTTATAGATCTAAAACAATGTTTATTTTAGCTTTTCTTATATATTTTTTGATTTGACAAAATGATTTTTGAACTAAAAACAGAAAAAATGGATAAAAAATTACAAATGGATAAAAAAATTACAATTATTGATTTAAAAGGGGGAAAATCAGGAAATTTAATATACATCTATACTCTTCTGATTTTTCTTATAAATGGATTAAAAGAACTGGATTAAAAGCCCTGAATATTCAGTTTTTAAAGATCTAAAACAATGTTTATTTTAGCTTTTTAAAATATATTTTTAGATTTTATAAAATGATTTTTTGAACTAAAAACACAGAAAATGGAAATTGATTTAAAAAATACAATTATTGATTTAAAAAGGGGGAAAAATCAGGAAATTTAATATACATCTATACTCTTCATTTTAATTTGATCCTAAAACAAAAAGTCGGCACTCATGATTTACTTTCCCGGGCCACACAAAATGATGCGCCGGGCCAGATTTGGCCCCCTGGCCACCACTTTGACACATGGTTTAGGCAGTGACAGCCTGAAGTCTTAAATTGTAAGTTTCAAGCAAGAACCTGAGCACACAAGTTGCTATAGCAAAAACTTAAATCCAGTCGAGTCAAGTCACAGTGGTCGGTCAGCCAATCGTGACTACAGAATTTAAAGACTAGGATATGACATCCACTAAATTTCTCCTAAAAGTCATGTAGTAGTTCAACTGTACTTCAGAGTCAAGTTCAATGTTATGAAATACAGTCCAAAGTGAGAAAATACACAATTTAAGCCTGACTCATGTCTGGCACCATACACAAATTTCTGGGATCACCTTATCAAAGTATCTGAGCTGGTACTCCAGGATATCTCCATTGGGTCGGTCAGGCTGGGGCCAGGAAAGGGTGATGGAGTCCGGCGCGCGGCTCAATTGGTGCATCATGGAAACTGTACTGGGAACTGTGAGTGACCACAAGAGAGCACTGTTGCAGAATCCAAAAGGAGTCATTGGACAGCAAATGAAGACAAACAAGTAACACAATCCCTCTTTGGTTCGCCTCTTGTCTTTTTTTTTGTCATCCCGTAGAGACTATAATGAGATCTGACGGGCTATTGTAACCGCGAGCAACCTTCCTGCCTGGACAGCAGGAGCGGGATGAAAACGGGAGGGGGTTGGCTTTTCATGCCAGATCCAAACAAATACATTAGCATTAAAAGCAGACTTCACTTTCATCTCTGCGTTTTCCTTCCTCTCTCGCGGTGCTCACCTGACTGGCTGGTGGTGAAATTGATGCTTGTGTAGCGTGCTGGGAACGGGCTCAAAGCCGACACCTCATTCATGGCTTGCACCTGTCGCAACAAGAAAACAGGCCTTTCGTTTCGCTTTTATGTACTTTCGGTATTCATTTGTAAGCCATTCCAAGACTTTCAAGACCTCGTTTGAAACTCTAATGTGGATCGTGAATTGTCGGTTCGACGAACAGTCCATGGACGAAGCGTCCGTTCGACGAAATGTCCGGTCACGTCACCAGCTACCAATCATCTGCCAGTCCAAATGAATGCGGCACTTGAGTGACTCACCTGTATGAGATAGGTCACCCGAGTAAGCAGGTTGTTGAGGGTCACGCTGGTTTGTCTGAGGTTATTCTGGACGGGGTTGAAGGTGACGCCCTCTCCGCACCAGGAGCACAACGTCGGGTTGGTGATAATGGGCGAGGGGCAGATACGACACACCACCCCGTACCACACTTCGCTGCGCCCCCCCATGTCCTCGGGAGGGCGCCACCTTAGAGACACCCCGCCGTCGCCGCTCTCGTATTCCCAGGATAAAGACTCTGGAGCGGAGGGTGGTGCTGTGAAGATAATGAAACCATGATTTATTTAAACACGCTTATGTAGGTTTGGGGGGCAAAAGCTCACTTGTACAAGCCGATGAGTTGGCGTCGTCAGCCCCACGGAAAAAACTGCTGCGACATTCGCACATGCTGGACCCTTCGTGGCTGGTTCGGCTGTTGGGGGGACACGCCGAGCAGGGGTCGGAACCTGGAGCTGGTTTGAAGTAGCCCACCGGACAGGCTTCGGGAAGAAAAAAAAAGTGGGTTTGAGTCAGAGTTGCTCATCATTTGTCATTCTTAATTTCATTCATTCAAAAAGGATATGGCGCCGCCACGCGGAAGCCAGTGGCAGTAGCTCTGTCCACTCTTATTTGTTTATCGTGTTTTACAGCCCTTCTATCTTTTTTTAATTACATTTTAATATTTCTTAATACATTCCTTTTTACTTTACTTTGTACTTTATACTTTATTGTTTTTACAACTCTCTTTGTTCTGTTAGCCTGGCTTCTTTCTGCTTTCTGATACTTCTTTTTTGGAACCATTCAGCCATGACTACGCTGTCATACACATACATGGGACTAGCTGTTCAATGCCGCTGGAAATTCGGAGCTGGACAAAAGTGCCGGGAGAAGAAGCAACGCTTCTGACCAACCATTCCATCATGGGATAAGATGTAAGAGCTGTCAGCGCTTACCAGGCCGGAAATGGAGTCGAGGGGTTCTACTCTGCTACTGTTGTCTTGGGCTCCAGACTAATGAGGAACTGTGCGGATAAGTTTGGAAGAGTGACTCTGCATATTCTCTACCTCGGTCCCAGTCTGCAGAAGTTCCCCATCTTGTGGAAGACTTCCTGTGTGTGGTTCCAGTTTTATCCAACTTTACAACGTCTTTTTCTTGAGTCTGTATCCGTTTTTGCTACCGCAACCAAGATGGCGCCGTTCAAGTGGCAGCCGGTGGCGCTAGCTCCGTCCACTCTTGTTCGTTTTGTGTTTTTGCTGCTTTTCTGTCTAAATGATTTGGTGATTTTTAATGATCCCATTTACTTTTCTTTGTACTTTGTGCTTTTGCTTTGTTGTTCTGCGGCCTTTGCGACTGTACTGTCTAACTTGTAACTTTGTGTTTTTTTTCTGTATCTGCATTCCCCCCTTCTTGCTACTGTCACAATGAAATTTCCCGAATACGGGATGAATAAAGTTATCCAATCCAATCTACATTTAGAATGATAATGTTGATTAGTTGAGACTGACAATGTCAAATAGCCAATTTATGATAGGCTAGGAATTGACCCATTGCAACTATGTAGAGTAGCCTAGGGTAGAATTGAACAATGCATTTCTTCATTAATTTGACATCTTTTGAACCTAAATCATTTTTTTGGTAACTTAGATTTTTTTTCAATACGAAACACAAATTAAAATTGTAAAAAACTGCTACAAATACCGTGAAACTTATTTTTCCCTGTTAAAAATAATAGAAAATTCTTGAAATGGCATTAGTCATATTGTTGATTTTGAGTCCTCCAAAAACAGTATGTATGTTTGTATTCATATATATTATCAGTAATCAAATATTTCTCCTATAAAAGTATTGTTCTTATAACAATGAAAATATAAATACACAAATACATTAAACTGCAAATTAGTAAAAAATTGCTGTTTTAACCTAGCCCAAGTTATATTCTCATCAATTTTCCCTGAAATAAATTATTTCATGTTAGTACCCTGAAGACCTTTAACACTTTATCACTGATTATCATTAAATTAAAATGAATACATCATTGTTTAATCCTGATGTTCCTTTTTCAGAAACACGTCAGCAGATTGGAATTTTTCCATCACAGACAAATTCATCCACTCTAATCATTATTTCCAATAATTATAACAAATTCTAGCCAATTAGTGGTCAAACATAAGCTCTGTTATTAATCACCGGCTCGAAACGGCAAAGCAGTATTCTGGATTTGGTTGCCAAGCCATTAACGCTTGTTGTAGTCGCCGCCATGTTGTTTTTCTGAGGGCAGAGGTGACCTATTTTGTGGAACGGCTATAATCCCTCTTAGCCGTGGTTCTATTTTTTTTTCAGTTTCGGCTTGGAGAGAAAACATTTTATTGACATTACTGAATACACGTTATGACGCAACAGCAGAAATAAAATGATGCTGCCATTTTAGCAAACGCCTTTTAGCACCCAAATATGTCAACTGGAAAAAAACCAAATGGTTTTCTGTGATTGGCTGCCTGGCATTTTTAAGCTATTGTAAAATACATTCAGACATGTAATGGTGTTCTAAAAATTCCATGGAACTCCTAATTACATTTTTTTCAGGCATCCCATTATGCTTTTATGCCTGTGGTCTGCCTCGAAGCAAACCAAATCACCCAGGGTTGGTTAAGTGCTGCTCGAAATAACATGCGGTATATGATTAAAAGCATACAAGGCTTGGAATTATTATTTCAAAGACCTATTATTATTTCAACCACTATTTTCTATAGTCCTCACAGATAAACCATTTGCTCTCACTTTCACACCTGCAAAGAATTTACAATCTTCTGGAACGCCGACATTTTTAGGAAAGTCAAGTCAGGTGTAAAAGCTACACATAAATATGAAATGCAATTCTAAATGACTCATCGCTCATATAGCGAAGATAAAAATGCACAGTAATCCCTCAAATATCACAGACAATGGACCCATGGCCACAAGAAGACAAAGGACTTGGACTAAAACTCCCGATTTACCTTTTTTGGTTGGATTTATATCAAGCGGAGAGGAACTATTTTAGTTACATTTTTAAATATATGCAATATATTTACATATTGGATTGGATAACTTTATTCATCCCGTATTCGGGAAATTTCGTTGTCACAGTAGCAAGAGGGTGAGGATGCAGAAATAGGAAAGGCATTTTAGACATAAATAGATAGGTAATAAGTAAGTTAATAAATAAATAAATGAATAAATATTTAAATAAATGTGTGTTGCTGAGATATATATATATATATATATACACACATACATACACACATACACATACAAACACATACATATATATATACACATACATATACACATACCTATACCTATACATATACACATACGTGTACATACACATATATATACATACATACATATATAGAAGCACATATATACATACATACACATAGATGTACATGCATTCATACGGTAGGTCTTAACACTCAGCCATTTGTTTTGTTAAAGAGCCTGACAGCTGATGGAAGGATCTTAAGATATTAATACACTACAGTCTTTTGACATGCTTATAGCTGTAATATGTAATAAATATACACTAATTCTACTTGTATTTCTGTATGGGCGCGAAAAAGTATCGTGTTAGTTACAATGGGGGCGATCCTACTTCGCGGTTTTTCATTTATTGCGGCCATGTCTGGTCAACATTAACCGATTACTGTCAATAAAACTCAGATCTCTAGTTTAATTGGACTTTGCGGTTTTTCATTTATTGCGGCTGTCTGGTCAACATGAACCGATTACTGTAAATAAAACTCCGATTTCAAGTTTAATTTGATGGCGTTTGAATGCCTTACTTTCCATTGACAGAGACACTCAAAATGTATAAATGAATAAACTCTCACCTCAGAAACTCTTACTGGAATTTCAACGCGCTTGTCACCAGTAGACGTCCAATCCATTTGAAGTTTGAGGCTTACACCAAATGCTTATTTGCTGCCACCCTTCCCACTTTAAATGGATTGGATATCTTTTATCAACAATGGCAGCCGGGGAGATAAGAAAATCATGTACCATGTACAATAGATCCACCAAAATTGATAAAAGAATTCTGTAAGATTATATCAGTTTTTGTGAGTATAAAAGCATCGTTCTCATACAAACTGTGAATGGCTGACATGTCAGCATAAACACTCAACAGTCTGACTGATTAATCAATCTTAGTCTTGTGATTGGGTTGACATGTCAGCACAAACACTCAACTGTCCGACACTGATTAATTACTTTTTGCCCTGCAAATGACTAAAACGTATCTGTCCAAAGTCCTGCTGACAACTGTCAATTTTTCCTGTATATAAGACTCACTCACTGGTCATTCGGAGAGAGAAGCAGGACAACAGACGCGTTCACGCTGTTCGAGCTCTCTCCCCATCCTGCAGTCTGGTAATAAACGTATTTCCTTTGAATTGGTCTCACTATTTCTTAACCTGCCTCCTGAAGTTGTTTTTCAGACCTATCAAATTCAAATTCAGCTTTAAATTGCGAGTTTGTGTTTTGATTTTGCCCCAAATATTGAAGTTATCGGAAAAACTACTAATTCAATAGCAAACAAAACATGCACCTTGTTTTGAAAGGATGCCGTGGGAGTAAAAAAAAACCAACTGTGCGTGCCTGTGTTGCCTTCATGCTCCACCTGACCTTATTTACACAATCTCATCTCCAACTTGTCTTAAAACTGACACGTGGGCCGTTTATGCGTGCGCACACTTGCTTGGTCACTGCGTGCGGGGGTGAGCGAAAGGATCAGGAAGTAGCTGGCGAATCACCTGATAAGAGCCTTTCGCTGTTCTCACTCGTCCACGTGGCTTTTATACAGGTGTGAATCGGCAGAACACACCGAGGAGATCGACGGAATTGAAGAGCAGGAAGTATGAGAGCATGTTAACTATAGCTTGGGTGCATCTTTAATTCCCCGTGTGCACATCAGGCAACGTGTTCTCTAACGGATTTGACAAGGAACATAAATAGGCTAAAAAGCATGATTGAAGCCACGCCCACCCACGCTAATTACATCCGACCTATTGTATGTTTTGAATTCTCCATTAGCATTTACATGCTCTTTTATTCCATATTGACCATCGATAAAATACAGCCCATGGCCATTATGGATTAGCATTCGGGACACGGGTTGCCAGATCGCGGGGTAAATGCAGCCTTTGTCCACTTGTCCGATAAAAAAAAAAGTTGTTGGTAGAAAAATGGAGGGATGCAAATTTAGGGTTAGTCCATTACATTTTTTATGGACATTGATTGTTTTTGGCCGACTATAAAACATGAGTTTGCGTGGGTATTTTCCGGGTAATCCGTTTTCCTCCCTCAGCCCAAAACTATAATCATTCTACTCTTTGGTTGCCATTGACAATAGGAGATCGCCGCCAACCCTCCCAGTCCAAATGGATTAGGGCACATGTGTCAAAGTGGCGGCCCGGGGGCCAAATCTGGGCCGCCGCATCATTTTGTGTGACCCGGGAAAGTAAATCATGAGTCCCGACTTTCTGTTTTAGGATCAAATTCAAATGAAGATTATAGATTTATATTATATTTTCTGATTTTCCCCTTTTAAATCAATAATTGTAATTTTTAAATCATTTTTTCCTGTGTTTTTAGTTCAAAAATCATTTTGTAAAGTCTAAAAAAATATTTAAAAAGCTAAAATAAACATTGTTTTAGATCTATAAAAACAGAATATTCAGGGCTTTTAATCCAGTTCTTTTAATCCATTTATTTTTAAAAATCTAAATATTATATCTAAAATGGTCCGGCGCACGTGAAATCAAATTGACGTTAAAGCGCCCCGCAAACCAACCCGAGTCTGACACCCCTGGATTAGACGCTTATCACCATCAATGGGGTCCAATTAGTTAATTTAAAAATCCACGCTCGTACAAAACTGCATCGTACGCTTATTCCCCCTCGATCCCCCGTTGCCATTTCGTAGCAAATTACACCACATTTCCTATGATTAAATCATAAACAGCGAGCATGAATATTTCACTGCAGAATCCTTTATAAAAGTTAAACTTTTGACGTAAACACTGTGCGCTCGAATTAGCGCAAATAGCAGTCATAGCAGTGTGTATTATTAATTAGTGTTATTTTGGATGAGCGGGATTTAAACACGCAAGGTGATATACAAAGGAAGACCCCCATAGGAGAGCGGGAGGTCAGTTAGACGAGGAATTCCATGTCAACATAATACTTTGCTGCTGCCTGGATCAGTGACCCACTTTTTTTCTTGTTCTCTCTCTCTCATTCGCTTTTTTGACTTCCAGCATAATCTGTCAAAAACACACATACACACACATGCAGAGACGCAGATGCGAGCACACAAAGGGACACATTTGGACTCTCCACGTAAGTTGTCAAGATCCAGCACCGCCTGAAAACACGCTGAATCATACATCCGCTCAACATGGCAGCCTTGGCTGAGAAATCACGGACTTTCGTTTGTTTGTGTACGCAGTGAAAGTGAGAATGATGAAAAGAGCGAAGAGTTTTGGACACTTTTTACAAGATTGGAGTTGACGTTTGACGCTCTCGGCATTTGCTTGAGGCATCTCAAAAATTTTAGTATGAGTCTATCTGCAAAAAAAAGGGGCAAATTCTACCCCACTACATTTTTCCTTGCTGGAGGATTATTAAGAGCGGTTTTCCAAGGTTTTTTGAGCTGAGGCACATCTATTATCTGACGCCAACTGCTGTATTTTCCGGATTATAACTCGTGTCTTTTTTTTTAATAGTTAGGATAGGCCTGCGACTAATTCTCTTTTTTTCACCACTCCGACCACCAACAGGCTATGTTGTTTTTTAGGCTATAGTTCTCTAAAAATAACATTTTACTATTTTTTACTATTATATTTTAGTATTGTTATGCTTAAGTTCTTGGTTAAGTATTACCTTAAAAAAATATTGTGATAGAAGAAAACTGTTTTTTTTTAATAAATCAGGGACCCCAAAATATGCCTTGTTAGTTGCCTATTTTTGGTTGCTGTTGTCCAGTATACCATATTTTTGCACTATAAGTCACACCAGCTAAACAATGATGAAAAAAAAATATATGTATACGTCACATTAGAGCACAGGTGTCAAAGTGGCGGCCCGGGGGCCAAATCCCACCGCATCATTTTGTGTGGCCCGGGAAAGTAAATCATGAGTGGCGACTTTCTGTTTTAGGATCAACTTAATATATACTTATATTAAATTTCCTGATTTTCCCCCTTTTAAATCAATAATTGTCATTTTTAATCCATTTTTTTCTGTTTTTAGTTCAAAAATAATTTTGCAAAATCTAAAAATATCTTTAAAAAAAGCTCAAATAAACATTGTTTTAGATCTATAAAAAATGGAATATTCAGGGCTTTGAATCCAGTTCTTTTAATCCATTTATTTAAAAAAATCTCTAAATACTATATCTAAAATGGTCCGGCCCACATGAAATGATGTTAACGTTGCCCGCGAACCAACCCGAGTTTGACACCCCTGCACTAGAGGATAAGTTGCATTTTTGGGCTGGCAATTTTAAATTTTTATCAGAAACCAAAAACATACATACCACATGTCAAACAATACTAAAACAAGCAATAGTACAACAGGCTAAATACGAAATCAGTTAACATAAGTTCTTCAGAAACTAGCAAAAAACATAACAGGCTGTCGGTTGTCAGAGAGAGAAAAAAACATATCTATAAGTCGCATTTGATTATTAGTTGTAACTTATAGTCCGGAAAATACGATGATTACTGTAAGACCTCCCAGTCAAAATGGATTGGACGCCTATCAAACAAGCACAATGGCTTCTCGAGCTCAGACTTCCAATGCCACGCTTCTTCCACACTAGGATGGAAAATGTCAAGAAGAAACTCGTCAATCTGCGGGAGCGCAAACATCCGTCAAAAGACACGAGAGAAAAACGAATCCCGAAAGCCAGCCTTCGAATGTCACGGCGATGGTATAGCGAGCGGTTGTTCCGCTCTACTTGCTCGCGACAAACTCTTTGATGAATAATTAAAGCAGCAGTTTCTGAATTTCTTCTCACCAAAATGTCAATGGATTTTTTTCTGAATGCGCCGCATGTCGAGAAATAGTGACGCACGCTTGTTTCAATTATCACTCAGCACTTTTCAACGTTTCCACATTCACAATCCACATTTCAGATTTGTAAACCAGCCAGTGACATTTTCAAAATGTGCCGAAGAACAAAAGGTTGGACGTCCGCAAAGTCCCCGCCGTCATCTCGCTATGTTTAATTACCGGGGAGATGACTTCATCGCCATTTGTCTCTCTTCAACAATGCTATCATCGCTCAGTGAATGGCTCAACAAACATAATGTTCAGAGACAGCTGCACCCGTGGGTAGGGATGTGTTAGATCAGAGTGGTGTCAAACCTGCGGCCCGCAAGCTAGAAATGGCCCATCAAGGCGTCCAATCCGGCCCGCAAAACCAGATGTTTGTAAGTTGTGTGATCGAGCGCATGCACGACGGCACTTTGCTCAATTTTCTATCCGCAATCACATTCGTTCATTCACCCCCTGCCATTTTTTTCCAAGATGGCGCCGTCACGCGGAAGCCAGTGGCAGTAGCTCTGTCCACTCTTATTTGTTTGTCGTGTTTTACAGCCCTTCTATCTTTTTTAAAATTACATTTTAATATTTCTTAATACCTTCCTTATTACTTGACTTTGTATTTTGTACTTTAATGTTTTTACAACTTTCCTTGTTCTGTTAGCCTGGCTTCTTTCTACTACTACTTTTTTGGAACCATTCAGCCATGCCTATGCTGTCATAAACATGGGACTAGCTGTTACAATACGCAGCAGAAGGAGCAACACCTCAATTACCGCTGGAAATTCGGAGTTGGACAAAAGTGTCGGGAGAAGAAGCAACGCTTCAGACCAACCATTCCATCATGGGATAAGATGGAAGAGCTGTCGGCGCTTACCAGGCCGGAAACGGAGTCGAGGGGTTCTACTCTGCTACTGTTGTCTTCAGCTCCAGACTATTGAGGAACTGTGCGGATACGTTTGGATGAGTGACTCTGCATATTCTCTACCTCGGTCCCAGTCTGCAGAAGTTCCCCATCTTGTGGAAGACTTCCTGTGTGTGGGTCCAGTTTTTGTCCAACTTTACGTCTTTTTGAGTCTGTATCGGTTTTTGCTACCGCAACCAAGATGGCGCCGTTCAAGTGACAGCCGGTGGCGGTAGCTCCGTCCACTCTTGCTCGTTTTGTGTTTTTGCTGCTTTTCTGTCTTAATGATTTGATTTGGTGATGCTTAATGATCCCATTTACTTTTCTTTCCTTTGTACTTTGTGCTTTTGCTTTGTTGTTCTGTCCAATCACCCTCTTGCTACTGCCACAATGACATTTCCCAAATACGGGATGAATAAAGTTATCCAATCCAATCCAAAACTAGTTAAATAAGTTTAAACGCTCCAAAACCAATAAGAAGTAACCTGGAAATGCCCCCAAAACAACAGGAATCAGCAAACAAACAAGTAACATTCCAGAAAGTCCCTCAAAATCAATAGGAAATGATCCAAAATTTACAGAAAGTGACCCTTAAGTGCCTTAAATCTTTTTAAATTTATTTTTATTTAACATTTGAGCCCATTCCACTACCATATATAAATGTTAGCCACTATAGTAGTACTCCCAGAGCCAAATACTTCTTGGTCCTTGCTGAAAAATGATTTTAAAAAACCCACATATAAGCCCATGTTTTGTGTTTATCTTATAACAATAAAACTTACTAAACCATATGTTTTTGAATACCCTACATTTTAATGGCAGAATCAATCCAATCATTTCCCAGATAGTTTAAGTCGCATCGTCTAGTGTTCATTCAATGGCCGCCACCCGTTGGTCCGCTTCTTCTTCACTCCACCCCCCGTTGCTTCCGTCATTTGCTCACAGACGAGTGACCATCACATCGCCGTGACCTAAATGTGTCACATCCTTCTTACCGCGGCTCCCGTTGCTTTATTCTCATAGTATGTCCTCCCTGTTTGCTCATCTCCAGAACAGCTGATGAGCACAATACTGCGTTGCGTGTCTGCATCGTTATCAAAAAACATCGAGGCAATCACGCAAAAGGCCAAGCGGGACAGTGTTAGGCTTTCAAAAATGCCTCCGTGTTCTCCAATGAGCTTGGCCACATGGATGCAATTGCAAGTGGAGGAAGTGCCCTGTTTTAAATAGAAGATGGATTCAAAAGCGGGGGCGCAATATGCTGGCAAGCCGGCAGGAAATAATTCGGTTTCAATGCCACTGACGGCGATAGGTGCCAAATCCATTTTGACAGGGGGTGCATTTTTTCCCCATCCTAACAAAGCAGGGGTGTCATTTTCTGCTGTATACTGCAAAAACCGCAAAAAATGAGAACCCGCGAAAAATGGGGGCATACTGTAAAAAATATGTCTGCAGTATTATTATATATATACGTATATATATATATAGAGAGAGATATTTCAGCAACATGCTTATTTATTTATTTATTTTTGTATTTATTATTTTTTATTTATGTATCTATTTATTTTTATTTATATATTTATGTATTTATGTATTTATGTATTTTTTTTATATTTAGGTATTTATGTATTTTTTTATTTATATATGTATATATTTTTTATTTATATATTTATGTATGTATTCATTTATTTATTTATTTATATATTTCTGTACCTATTCTTTATTTTTATATTTATTTATGTATTTTTATTTATTTATATTTATTTATGTATTTTTAATCATTTATATTTATTTATGTATTTTTATGTATTTATTTATTCATTGATTGATTTATGTATTTATTTATTAACTTATTTATTACCCATCTATTTATATCTAAATGTCTTTTTCTGTATCTGCATTCTCACCCTCTTGCTACTGTGACAATGACATTTCCCGAATACGGGATGAATAAAGTTATCCAATCCAATTTTTCATTGTGTACCATAAAAGCCAGGAAAAACATGGGAATTCTGTATGTGAATTAGGCTCACCCAAGCAGGCAGATTCATTAAGGTTGGGTTCATAGCCGTCATCGCAGACGCATCCGCCGACGGGCACCATCCACTCGCCCTCGGCGTTGCAGTGCATTCGAGGCCCGTTGGCCCCTCGGGACTTGCTGTGGGGGACGCAGACGCCCGACACGGGCACCAGAGCCGTTGTCTCCGCTCCGGAGGGGGTGGCCGGATAGGACGCCAAGTAGAGGCTGGTGGCAGGGCAACGGCGGTAGAAGACCGACACGCCCATGAGGGAAACGCAGGCGCCGCTGTCCACGATGGCCAATACGAAGCTGTGTGGAAGTACGGAGAAAATGCGCTCAAACTAATTCTAGCATAAGTGGGCGGAGCAATGGCACTTGAGAAAGGCAGACTAGTTAAGATCTACATTCATTAATAAGCCTTCATTATAAAACCAGATACATATATTAATCTGGTTCATACTCGAGCAAGGGTGTCAGACTCGGGTTGGTTCGCGGGCCGGTTTAACGTCAACTTGATTTCACGTGGGCCGGACCATTTTAGATATAATATTTGGATTTTTTTTTCATAAATGGATTAAAAGAACTGGATTAAAAACCCTGAATATTCAGTTTTTTTTATAGATCTAAAACAATGTTTATTTTAGCTTTTTTTAAACATATTTTTAGATTTTATAAAATGATTTTTGAACTAAAAACACAAAAAAAAAAAGATTAAAAAAATTACAATTATTGATTTAAAAGGGGGAAAATCAGGAAAATTAATATACATCTATACCACATGTGTCAAAGTGGCAGCCCGGGGGCCAAATCTGGCCCGCCGCATCATTTTGTGTGGCCTGGAAAAGTAAATCATGTGTGCCGACTTTCTGTTTTAGGATCAAATTAAAATGAAGAGTATCGATGTATATTAAATTTTCTGATTTTCCCCCTTTTAAATCAATAATTGTATTTTTTAATGATTTTTTTTCTGTGCTCTTAGTTCAAAAATCATTTTGTAAAATCTAAAAATATATTTAAAAAAGCTAAAATAAACATTGTTTTAGATCTATAAAAAACGGAATATTCAGGGCTTTTAATCCAGTTCTTTTATACCATTTATAAAAAAAAATCTAAATATTGTATCTAAAATGGTCCAGCCCACGTGAAATCAAGTTGACGTTAAAGCGGCCCGTGAACCAACCCGAGTCTGACACCCCTGATCCATACTCTTCATTTTAATTTGATCCTAAAACAGAAAGTCGGCACTCATGATTAACTTTCCCGGGCCACACAAAATGATGCGGCCGGCCAGATTTGGCCCCCGGGCCGCCACTTTAACACAGTTGCTCTAGTTCCTACTAATCTGAAATTCACTTAATAGCGGTGGCTATGGAACGGATTAACCGTGAAAATCGAGGGAATACTGTACTCCTGCATTGACAGAAGTACTATTACAAGCAAGTACCGTCCAAAACAGCAGTACATGCTAGTGTGTTTACCCATTGCGTGTGAGCGGGGCAAAACTGCGGGTCTTGATGTTGATGTGGCTGTATCTGTTGGGTTGGTACTGATGCGGTGAACTGGGCTCAACTTTGGAAAAACTCTTGTCTGCGGCGATAGTGTCAATCTTCACCCAGCCTTCTCTGCTCTCCTTCTCACCATTGGAAGGCTAGACACACACAAACAACAACAAACAAAGACAGTATTTAGGAATTAAAAGAAAAAGATATGAATGTTGGGAAATGAATTGGTTTTGGTTTTAGTGTTAATATACAAATTTGAAAAGAATAGAAATGACTTGCCATTTTTTTATAGAACAGATTCTAATGGCAACATGCATCATTTTTGATTAATTTTAAGATTTTATTGATTCATTTCTTCAATATCGTCCCGCTTGGCAACTTAAAATGATTAGCAATTCCACAAATGGTTCAGGTCATGTGGAATTAATCTTGAGCTATTAATTTAAGATGTCATTGTTTTTTTTCTTTAAAAGTCTAACCCAAAGGTGTCAGACTCGGGTTGGTTTGTGGCCGCTTTAACGTCAACTCGATTTCATGTGGGCCGGACCATTTTAGATATAATATTTAGATTTTTTTAATAAATGGATTAAAAGAACTGGATTAAAAGACCTGAATATTCCATTTTTTATAGATCTAAAACAATGTTTTGGAGCTTTTTATATACATCTACACCACATGTGTCAAAGTGGCGGCCCGGGGGCCAAATCTGGCCCGGCGCATCATTTTGTGTGGCCCGGGAAAGTAAATCATGAGTGCCGACTTTCTGTTTTAGGATCAAATTAAAATGGAGTATAGATGTATATAAAATTTCCTGATTTTCCCCCTTTTAAATCAATAATTGTAATTTTTTAATCCATTTTTTCTGTGTTTTTAGTTCAAAAAATATTTTGTAAAATCTAAAAATATATTTTAAAAAGCTAAAATAAACATTGTTTTAGATCTATAAAAAACTCAATATTCAGGGCTTTTAATCCAGTTCTTTTAATCCATTTATATAAAAAAAAATCTAAATATTATATCTAAAATAGTCCGGCCCACTTGAAATCAAGTTGACATTAGAGCGGCCTGCGAACCAACCCGAGTCTGACACCCCTGCCGTAAAGGGAACATAACCCCATCATTTATTGAAGCTAGATTCCAAGCGAGCGGCCTAAATGTTAACCGAAGACGAGCAGGCCGCAGCGGGAGGTCACGTCGTCGACTTCCGGCGCTTCCTGCTTTGATTTGCATCTTAAAAAAATCACTCATCTATAAAATACCACACGAGCCACCCAGCCGTGATCAGAACGGTGCGTACATTTTCATCCCAAAAAGGCACGGAAAAAGCAAAGGAAACGTCCTAGGAAACTAAATAAAACATTTTTTTGTGTAGATCCCCACTTAGGAAGCCTTTAGAGGCAATTAGGCGGAGTCAAGTGATGTTTTCCAAAGAGACGTCGCCGCGTTTCTGGATGTTGTGAATCGGAGCTTATTAGCTTGAGTTCCGTATGATGTAAGCTGTCGTCTCCTCTCGGCAAGAACTCAAATAATTAGGTTGATTAGACCAACGCTTATTTGTATAACAAGGGTGGCATTAGCATGACAACGGCCGTTGCCGCGTGTTGTTGCTTTTAAGGTTACTATTTCAATGGAGGAGAGTGATTGTGTGTCCAAATGGATTGGACGTTTGTTATCGTCAATGGTAGTAATGAGTAAAGAGTATTTGTGGGTTTTTTGAGTGGAAAGGTGGGATATTTATCATTTATAATCTTTAACTCGACAGCTGCTATTGGACTGTGATTTCTTTAGTTTATTACTTAAACAGTTTTTTTTAATTACAGTGGTACCTCGAGTTACGAGCTTAATTCATTCCGGGACTGAGCTCATATGTCGATATTCTCGTAACTCGAACAAACGTTTCCCATTGAAATGAACTAAAAACAAATTAATTCGTTTCAACCCTCTGAAAAAACACCAAAAACAGGATATTGGATTGGAAAAAAAATGTTTTATGGCTTCTAATTTGCCAATTTATAACAAAGTAACATAACTAGTGGGATAATATTACTAAAATGTGTTTAATAGAACTAAAATTAGACGGATTTCGCGGAGGGTAGAGAGAGAGAGGGACATAGAGGGCCGCGGGGGAGACTTTTTGCACCGGTGAATCGTAATATAACATAAACAAATTTAAATGAACTTGGATTACGATGCAGACACACTCAAAAATAATTTAATCTAACCTTACACTAAACTTAATTCTAATTTTGTTTTACATTTTTATACCTTTTGTTGCCCCATCTCCACCCTGACTTTCAGTCAATATCAAGGGTTGTTTGAGTTTGTCTTCCCTTCAAAATATTCCCAAAATGATGCACACAAATGTCCCCACAATAGGATAACGTACAACCACTTGCCAACGAGAAGTAGTCTTGTATTAGCGATCGCTCTGCCAACGGGAGCGAACAGGCTAAGGGGGGAAAAAACACTGAAAAAATTGCAACCCTCCGCCCAGTGCTCGCAGAGACATTACAAAGAGGGAGTTGCGACCAGAGATATTATATGAGGGAGTTGTGGGGAGAGAGCTAGTGCCCCTGATGTTCTTATGAGCAGCCAACGAGAAGTAATATATACTCCTCGTAGCGATCGCTCCACCATTCGCGCTGAGTGATGGAAAAAAAACACTGAAGAAAATGCAATGCTCTGCCCAGTGCTCGTAGATATCTGTTATACACGAAAGAGATGCGACAAAAAAGACAGTGCGCTACAATGATAAACAGCCTCTCATGTCTTGGCCACCTGGCTTTCTCGTATCTTGAAATTTGTCTTGTATCTAGAGATAATTATTTGCTCGAAATTTTACTCGTATCTCAAAATGCTCATATGTCAGGGTGCTTGTATGTCGAGGTACCACTGTATTCTATTAACTAAATTTATTTTAAAAAGGAGGAAAGAAATACATGGTTTTTGAAATTGTTGTCTTTCTATTATTGAATATTTTTTATCAACAGTAAATACTATCCTTTTTATCTATTTTAAGGATGTTTTTTTAAATATATATGTTGTAACCACACATTAAAAACATACTACATTTAACTCTATCTTTTTGATAAAAAAGAAACCTGTAAATAATTAATTATAACAATGTATTTGTTTTAAATTGTATTATCGGTTTTAAATTGTTTCATCTTTTTTTCATTCATTTTTATTTGAAAAAAAGGGATTTCAGCCTTCCCTCCCAGTTCTAACGGTTTGGACATTTATCACCACCAATGGCAGACAATGGGGAATGAAGTGTTTAGGTCGAGTGCGCTGTATCGGAAGATAGACGAAGACAAAACTGTTCTCAGAAACTCGTAACTCTCAACCCGAGCTCCTTTGTGCGATCCCAACGTCACTCACTCGACATAGAAGATAAAGAATATACGACGAGCTCACCTCGGCCGCCCAAGTCTTCTCCAGTTCCCGCTGGCTGTCGGCCTGCTTGTAGTACAAGGTGAGCGTCTCTCGGCAGGTGGGCGACGGGTTCCGCAGGCTGGCGCAGTCGCGCACCGAGAAGCGCAGGGTGACGAACACCCGCGGGGAGGCGTGGCGGTACAGAAAGGGCGTGGCCAACCAGTTGTCTTTCGTCCGGGAATTGACGTTGCACACCTCGAACGTCCGGATGAGCTTGCCACGGTCGTCCAGGACGCTCACTTCGTCCCACTGGAAGGACGCAGACAACAATTGAGCTTGAAAAAATCTTTTAAAAGTGATTCGCTTAATCGAGCAATCACAGCCGTTTAATAATGTAGCGCGGATGTCGACGTTTTCTCCCCTTAGGACTTCTTGTCCATTCCCTCGTGTCTAACAATGCGTAAATAAGCCAAAACTAACACGTGTGCATTTATAGTTTATCAAACTAAGGAAAAAAATGTTCATTTTATACTATTTCATACGTTTGGTTGTACTGCATAAAATGGTGTACCGTATTTTCACGACTATAAGGCGCACATAAAAGTCTTAAATTTTCTCCAAAATAGACAGGGCGCCTTAAAAACGTGTTTTTAGCGCGTGTCCGTATGTTTAAGCTGGTGTATGTTTTGCCATGCCTGGCTGCGTCTTTAAAAACGGTGCGTCCTGTGTGTGTTTCAAATACAGAAATAGCACTCGTTACCGACACTGGCTAAAAATACGATGTGCCATATAGTCGTGAAAATACGGTACCTTTCATCCAAGAGGTGATAAAAGTACGAGACATTGTTATGCATTTGTTTTTAAATATAATTTTTCCGTACAATTATAACAAATATTTAAAAAATGAATACATTGTTGACACTCCAAAGTAGATTTTTATAAGAGTAAAAGAGTAAAAAAGAGATCATTTGTGCGTATAAGGGTTAAATAAGATTTTAAAAAATACTTTTTTAAATATATAATCATTCATTGCAATCATTTTGAGTCTTTTAAATGACCAAAACAGTCAACGGTTTTTAGAACAATGAATAAAACACACCTAAGCGAACACAGACGTGAGTAATATACATCAATAACATGAGAAAATTGATTCAAAAAAGCTCATCTTCAATCCTGCATTAGTACTTTTTTTGGGTGGAACTGGAGAATGACATATTTGGCCTCACCAACATTCAACAATGGCAACAGAATGTTTTTTGGGGAGAGATGAACAAAAGGTCCCAACACCCAGTCCCTGCCAGTGCAAAAGTTGTGTGTCTGTCTTTGTGCGCTTGTGACAAAAATCTGCCCCTTCACACAACATTTGGTCCAATTATAATAATGACGAGGCGCAGCCAGGACGACTTGGCTGTGCTGTCACAATAAAAGGAATATAATAGTTATTCGCTCCGTTTGAGACAGACTTCAGAATAAAGCAAATGTTGGCTTGGGCACGATATCTCAAATTGTCTTGTGCCATACTGCAACTGCAATGACATTTCTTTTCACTATTCTTGTAACACAGGGGTGTCAAACTCATTTTTTGTCACTGGCCACGTGGTAGTTTCGATTACATCCGGAGGGCCGTTATGTCTTCCAACTAGGCTGCCAAAATTAATCGATTAATAAATTGACAGCTTTCTCGATCGTGCTAATCGATAGATCATTTTTGGGCATTCAAATTAGTACAAATTGTTTGCAATTATTGATTTAAAATCAGGAAACAGGAAATAATCTACAATCTTCATTTGAATTTCATCATAAAACAGAAAGTTGGCACTCATCATTTACTTTCTCGGGCCACACAAAATGATGCGGTGGGCCAGATTTGGCCCGTGGGCCGCCACTTTGACACGTTTTGTAACATATGCGATGACATTCATTCATTCATTTTCCAAACAAGGAAGGGGTGCTGGAGCCTATCCCTAGCCAACATATTCATTAATGGTGTTAAAGGCAGTAGTCACTGTCCATTTTGACTAAGATGGGGGAATGTGTATTAGTCCAGTCTAACTAAAATATGTCACTGTCTCATAAATGTCTCTAAAAACATATTTTTCTGTCCTTTAACTCGTTCAATGCCGTTGACAGCAATACACGTTCAAACAATTTGAACTTTGAGGACAAGCAGCGATCATTCAAAAGTGCATTTGAGACTCAACATCATATATTCTTGATCCTCCACATAGAATGACAGACATTACTACCACTGCCCGCCCTTCCCAGTTCATAAAGATTCAAGTTCAGTGCCGTGGACGATGTTAGACGTCCAACTATGTGGATCTTTTCTTCCTTCGGCTGAGAATTTGAAAGAGTTTGTCACGAGTAGACATCCAATCCCTTTCAACTGGGAAGAGTGGGCAGCGAATCAACATTCTGTCCAAGCGCAGATTTTGCTCAAAAGATGGAGATATGCTTGAAAGGCTGGAGGCAACAAGTAAAGAAACAGATGACGGGGGAAGGGCGTTATTAGTTGTGTGTGCGTGCATGTTTGTGTGTTTTCTCTTTGAAAATTCCTGCCTGACTTTCGTCTCCACATGCCATCATTTTCCAACGCTTCGGGGCACGCGGATATTCTTGTGGTGTTTTCGTGCTCGTAATGACAGCCCCCCACACAAAAATCAAACTAAAATTCAGCTTTTGATTCTCCCCATATTTCTCCCTTTCTGGGCCCATGTGACATTCTTATGAAAACTTTTCCCTTCTACAAAAGCCTACTTTGCTCCGCCTCGTCCATATGCCGGGTAATATATGAGCGTGTCCTGGTTTGGGGTCTGAACCGTCACCCCTCCCTGACTTCAGTCACTAGAGGGATTACGAGAGTCGGCGGCATTTCAGTTTAAATCAAATCATGAATATGAGTTGTTCGTATTTTTGGGGTATTTTCGACGAATCATCTGCCCTTCCCCCTTTTGCGTTGAACTGTCCCTTTTGTGTCATGAGGCCAGTGGGATGCAAAGGGCCTAAGGTCAGGAAACAAATGAAAGTTCCACAAAGGCTGTTTCTATTTAAAACCTGGAAGTCATCACGCATTTATGCCGTCTTTTTTTTGGTATAATTGGATTGGATAACTTTATTCATCCCGTATTTGGGAAATTTCGTTGTCACAGTAGCAAGAGGGTGAGAATGCAGATATAGGAAAGGCATTTTAGACATAAATAGATAGGTAATAAGTAAGTTAATAAATAAATGAATATCCATCCATCCATCCATCCACCCACCCATCCATCTGCATACATATATTTAATATGTATACATACACATAGATTGACATGTATACCAGTGGCGGGCTGTCAGGCCCTTCAAGGCCTTTTCTGCTGGCCTAAGAAATATCTGAATCATATATTATATTTTGTCCATCAATACTTATTAAATAATTCCAAATTGTCTGTTAGCTTTCTTTCATTGCTTTTCCCCCTGGTTGCACTGCTTCCAGATGTGTGTTTTCATATTGAAGTATTTAACCAATCACATTTCAGCCATTATTTGTTGCCAGGGTCAGAAATCTGCCTCAAAGCCTTCACAATCAGTTCTGTGGGCTCTGCTGCATTAAACAAGCGTCAATAAGACTGTTGCTTTAACCAATCAGATTTCAAGTTGGCAACACCACAATGTATTGTCGCGGGCGTAGGGATACGTCATTGCCTTGTTGCAGGCGTAGGGATACGTCATCGCTTTCACCAACTATGAGGCTAGTGATTAGCCAGAGCTATCAAACTGTATTTGGAGCGGGCTGCACAAGCAAATATATTGTTGTGTTGATTTAAAGCCATTTTCAAGACGGACTATGCCAGAAATACGACAGGACAGGCTCGACTTTCAGCATTAGCTTGGATGGCGTTAGAAAAGAAGGACTAAAGAAAGGAGGATGGATATTGTGTACAGTTGAAAAGGATTTTTAGTGAGTAAAATATGGCTATATTCCTAAATAATATTTCAATTGTGGGCCAAGTTCTGATATCTGAAAAGCCCCAGTGTTTGTATTTAATCACTAAATGTACACCAGCTTTACATGGAGCATAATTGATATCATCTTTAAAGTATTTTTCCATTTCCATTCAATAACGACAATAAAAGCGTTTGTGGGTGTGTGTGCGCAATTAGGAGACATTTTAGTCCTGAGCCAAAATCAGTCACAGATGAATGAACTTTACTGACCCAGGGTTTGACCCCGGCGCAGTCACGCAAAGCAGAGGTGGCGGTGCGCGCGCACGCTAAGAAAGAATGGCATATGTACGGATTAATCACAGCGATCTCATCATGGATGAAGTCACATGACAAAGAACACGTGGGGGAAGTTTAGCCCCGTCGGCAGTCTTCGAGCCAAGGTTCAGATCTTTTTGGTCTTGTGGTATGTCGCCAACATGCAGCACACCTTGAAATTACGCATCGGGTAGATAAACACAAGTAAGTGCAGGCTTACAAATGAAGCCTGTCATCATCCGGCGGATCTCAAAGCTCTCAAAGAGAGAAGAGGAAAAATCCCCTTGGCCCTTTTACTGGATATAATTGGACTTTTTTTATGCTCTTCTCAAGAACGATGCTTACACAGTTTCTGATGGCTTGTAATCAGCCTGATTTCCAGTATAGCAGTGGCAGGCCGTCAGGGCCTTCAAGGCCTTCTCTGCTGGCCTAAGAAATATCTGAATCATATATTATATTTTGTCCATCAATACTCCAAATTGTCTATTAGCTTCCTTTCATTGCTTTTCCCCCTGGTTGCACTACTTCCCGATGTTTTTTTTTCATATTGAAGCATTTAACCAATCACATTTCAGCCATTATTTGTTGCCAGGGTCAGAAATCTGCCTCAAGGCCTTCACAATCAGTTCTGCAGGCTCTGCTGCATTAAACAAGCGTCTATAAGACTGTTGCTTTAACCAACTAGATTTGAGTTGGCAACACCACAATCCCTTGTTGCAGGCGGAGGGATACGTCATCGCTTTCACCAATTATGATTGGCTAGTGATTAACCAGAGCTACCAAACTATATCTGGAGCGAGCTGCACAAGCAAATATATTGTTGTGTTGATTTAAAGCCATTTTCAAGACGGGCTATGCCAGAAATACGACAGGACAGGCTCGACTTTCAGCATTAGCTTCGATGGCGATAGAAAAGAAAGAAGAAAGAAAGGAGGATGGATATTGTGTACAGTTAAAAAGGATTTTTGGTGAGTAAAATATGGCTATATACCTAAATAATATTTCAACTGACGTCCATCGCTGTCTTTTCCCGGGGAAATCACCCCGCTGGCCTGGTTGTAATGTCTGAAAAGCTCCGGTATTTGTATTTAATCATTAAATACTGCTAGGAAGTGGATTTTACCCCATTTTAGTGCATTGATTTATTGATTATTTTTAATGTGTCGCAGCTATAGCTGCAGTAGAGGTTTTATAGCCATAAAATAGTTTGAGGGTTGGATTGATTCGTTGAAGGCGCTACGAGAAAATGCACGGACCGTCACTGCAATATAGTACATGACACGTGTACTTCTGAGTTTAGAATATCATAACTTTGGGTGAGAGAAATAGATATAAATCAACAATAACAATTTCACATTTGCATTCTCTATTGAACTGATGTGAGACAGACGTGCTATAGACATAGTATTATGATATTAGGTTATGTGAGACTATATATTTAAATTATGACAAGACCGCACATTTTGAGGGGAACCAACAAATTTGCAATTTGGTGTATAACCAAAAATACTGGAAATGTCAACAAATACTACCAATACATCAACCTATGGGTCCTGTAGAATCCAAAAAGAAACAACAATGCTGACACAAGGAAAAAATAAATAAAAACTCTCACAACAAATATTGTGGTTGAATTTGGAATTCCAATGATCTTTTTTTTTTAAACAAAAACAAATGACAGCTTTCATCTACCACTGAGGTAAGCAAGGCATGTGATGTGTTATGTGTTGGTGGTTTCTTACCCCTGTGTCCGGGTAAGTGGTCCAGCCCAGTTCTGAGGTAGACTCGGTTGTGTCCAGCAGCATCACTGTCAATGAACAGACAAAATAGTTTTAGTCAAAAATGACTGCTGTGCAGCATTAAAAATTGAACGTCATGTCAACTTTATAATCAAATAGATCAAAAAATACATGGAGGCTTGCAGCACATTGTCGTTTCACACCCCCCTCCAATTCTAGAGGTACACCAGAGCTCTCTGTCAAAAATCATCAGACCTTCTGAGTGAGGATTCACACTGACAAGGAACTGCAAATTGACCCTAAAACGGCAGCCTCCACCAGAAGTCAAACATTGGCCACGTTAACACGCCATAAGAGTGTCAAATATTCGGACAGCCGATTGCCGATTTTTGGAGTGGGTGGATGGTGGATGTAGCAATTCCACTCTTGAAGCCACTTAGATGATTGCTACTGCAATCTGACACGAGGGCCTCCCACACAAAACACCTTTTATTTTATTTTTTTAAATTAGCTATATGAACATTTGATCAGAAAGAGATTGAAGCAAGAATGCACGAGTCAAATCAAAGTCAAAGGAAAGCAAGAAAAATAAAAACTACCGTATTTTCACAACTATAAGGCGCACATAAGTCTTACATTTTCTCCGAAATAGACAGGGCGCCTTAGAATCCAGTGCGCTTTATATATGGACCAATACTAAAATTGTTATCACGATAAAATAAAATAAATCAGTCGATAGGGTACACCATCCTCCACAGCTCTCACAATTACAGCAAGCAGCCCCTGACTCTACTATTTTCCCGTAGAAAAAGTACTGCGCAGTGACTGCTGGGATATATAGTTCTTTTTGTCAATACACCACAGCTTTACGAAGCATGGAAGACAGCGTTGGAATAGTTACGCTAGCTACTAGCTATCTACTATTTGCGAATGGATTGTGGCCGCCTGGACGAACGTATAAAACTCAGCGTTTTTGATGACTCATTCGGGCAATTGTTCAATTTGGACACAGAAAATGAGGACTTGGATAGATTTGTGGGTGATGATGACGTGAGTACATTGTAAAATGGCTAAATAAAGTACAACCAAACTCAGTTTTGCTTCCGTTGCCTTTTTAAAAACATGTTTTAGCATGTGTCCGTATGTTTAAGCTGGTGTATGTTTTGCCATGCCTGGCTGCGTCTATAAAAACGGTGCGTCCTGTGTTTGTGTAAAATACAGAAAAAGCACTCGTTACTGACACTGCGGCTAAAAATATGATGCGCCGTGTAGTCGTGAAAATACGGTAACTCTTTCAACACATTATCAATATTTTAATCCTTGGCTGAAACCAGAGCATTCACAGCAAATATTCCCGGTTTAAATCATTTATCATAACTATGCACATACATATTCACATGCTATGATGCAAGACCGTACATTTGAGAATCACACTGGTGCATATCAGTGAGTTTTGTGGCTTTGGGAAGACTCCAGTTGGTCGGGAATTGGTGAAGTGAGGCTAAATACTGCAAATTACCCCCCAAAAACCTCAGCTTTGTGACTCATCCAGTCACTAATTGCAGTCAACCAATCCCACAGAGGACATACAGTATCTCCAATGTAATATCTTGAAAATAAATCTGCGTACAAATTTGAAGGATTCTCACCCCCTTCAAATTTTCGGATGGCATATTTAAACGGAAGTTTTTAAACCTCAAGTACTATGGGCCCTAAGATTGGCCCTTGTGGAGCACCGCAGGAAAAGGGGAAGTAACGTTGACATTTTGTAACCAACAACCACAGAAAAGCACAACCACTCAGGGATATCAAACTTCAAGTTTTTTTTTCTTCTTCAGGGGGACCATTATGTTGGCTAAAATAAATATTTAAATCATTAGGCAACCATGGATAGTGCTAGATGTCCAATCCATTTTGTTAGGGAGGGACCTCTTCCAGTCAAAATGACTTGGGCAGCTAACACTATTTGACGACTAATCGATGAACAAACGAATTGACAATTTTGATAGTTTAGAGACATTGTTGATCTTAAAATTGAGCAAATCCTCTTTTTGAGCCTCTTCTATAATCCTTAGAAAGTGGGATTTATGGGTGTGTGTGTGTGTATGTTAAGATTCTCTCGCTACGTTTGTCCAAAACATGCAACGTAGAGAGTTGAATTTTTTTAAGGTGACCAGAAACGACTGACAGATCCTAATAGACAAGTGTTTGAATTTCTTCACCGTCTCCAAGTGTGTAAACGCAGTCTTTTATTTGTTAAACACCCATTTTTCAAAAGAGATTTTTTTTTTTAATTAAATAGTGCAAAAATGGTCTTTTGGTTCTAAACAAAGCCGGGTCACACTGCTTGAAATTGCAATATTTATCTGCATTATTTTTTTATGAATGTAAATATTTTCTCTAACTTTTTAGGTATTTTTGCTCTGATGTATGTAAACAAGAACAAAAACATTTTTAAATCTCTGGGATAGAATTAAAATAACTAAAAATAATATAACTATCCCCTTTTTAAAAAAAATTAACATGTTTCAAATTTTGTTAATGACCGCAAAACTAAAAACATTAAATATTCTCTAATTTTTGCAAACCACAATCTTTCAGAAATGTCATCAAATACTGATTTTATCGAGAAACAAAGTGGATGCACATGATTTACTTTCACGAGACCGCCAAAACAATAGGGATTTGCAAAATCTGGCCTCAAGTTTGACAACATAATACCCGACTTAAAGAAACAAAAAGATATATAGCAAGGAACAAAAAATGGAAACAAGGAAGCAACTCCACAAGAGAAATCTTCAGGAATAATGACAAAGCAGAGCAAAATGGAAACAGAGGTCACCCAAATGTTAGCTAAATTTGCTTTGGCCTTGAACACATTTCTTTGCCGGTTTATAAATAAAATGCAAGAAATGCTTTCCTTACAAAAGCCCGCAATGGAAAAAGATGACTTTGTCACTTTTTCAGGCAAAGCCGCACCATTGTGTTCGTACGCACATCTTGTCGAGATGGCATCTACACTTAGAAAGCGGCCACAGGAATTTTTTCCAGCTGGCTTCCAAAATCCCGTTGGCCGCCATCCTTTCTAATCTGGCAGCGTCGGCGCGAGCGCACGCTAAACCAAAGTTCCCCGCGGCTGGCGAAGCGGCAACTTCCTCTCGGAATGCATTTTCTCCCTTCAAAAACAATACTATCATTGCATCAGGAAATACTCATTTCTCACCATCTGTCGATGGATAAATAATTCTCCCAGTAGTCATACAATTTTCATCCCTTCCTACTCATATTTAATGGCGCAAGATTGTTCACTGGAGAGGAATTTCTCCACCGTGCAAAGGGGAAGATGTCTTGACTGTCATCTAACCTAAAGGCCAACTGTCTGTTTCGCTCTGTATTCATGGAGAACGGAGGTGATCATGCATAAAACAACAAATAACAGGAGAGTAGTGATATCATTGGTGGGTTATCTCCTTCACGTCTTCGCTTTGTGCTCTGAGGGAGCTGCTAAGAGAGTTTTTTTGAAAGATTACACTTGCAGATGGAGACAATCTGTGCTATTTTATGTCCTTGTGAATGATTCCTCCCTTTATTTGTGTAAATACATAGAAAATTATCGTGTCTGGTCCCATTATGAGCTTTGTAAGTGAAAACCATCGTAATAAAAATGGCGGAAGGCAAGTCATTTTAAGTGTAGAAAATGAATTTGGCACGGAGTTATTTTTATTTTTTTGAAAACCATTTCATAGTTATTCCAACAAAATAACTTTTTCCTGAAATTCTGGTTGTGATGTCACAACCAGAATTAATGATAATGTCGAGCTTTCCAATCGGAGTTTTTCTCTTTTTTAAAAAAACATTTCAAAGTTATTCCAATCAAAACAACTTTTTTTTTCTGAAATTCTGGTTGTGATGTCACAACCAGAATTGATGATAATGTCGAGCTTTCCAATTGGAGTTTTTCTCTTTTTTAAAAAGGACATTTCAAAGTTATTCCAATCAAAACAACTTTTTTTCCCCTGAAATTCTGGTTGTGATGTCACAACCAGAATTAATGATAATGTCGAGCTTTCCATTCGGAGTTTTTCTCTTTTTTAAAAAAGACATTTCAAAGTTATTCCAATCAAAACAACTTTTCTGCAATTCTGGTTGTGTTGTCACAACCAGAATTGATGATCATTGCTGCACTAGCTTGTAAACCTGTAAAAAAAAAAAAATTATAGCATGCTAGTAGAAGCTGTTGCTCATTCTGGGAGTGACATCATCTGCTTGGAGAGTTTTCGTAGGCGGGGCAGTTAAGAAAGGAAGCATAATTGGGAAGGAATGTCATTATTATAACTTATGTCACATTTTATGAATGGTTTTGTGTCTAAAATATTATCTGCTATCATTTTTAAAACACTATTATTTCACAGCATTAACTAATTTGCTGCTACAGACAGTGATAGATGTCAATCTAGAAATTTGAATACATTTATATGAAATATGATGATCAAGTGATTCTACATCCACATAATTTTTACAGTCACAACCCAGAGTACATTATGTTAACACCCTTGATTTATAGTGCAGAAAATGGTTGTTTTGAGGATGTCTGTGGAGATAAACCACACAAAAACAAGGACACACGAACCCAAGACTTCAGAATTGACAAATGCCCTAACCGCCTAAACAATTTTCTTTTTTTTTTAAATGACAAATTCACCCCACAATCTTTTCAGTTCTTCAACAAATAATATAAAATACCTCTCAGCCAACCAGTACTCATAAAAAACAACTCTACTTAACAGATGCTGAACTTTCCTCTCCAAATTCAATTATCTACTGCTCCAAGGCAGTTCAGCCAAGCACGGATAATAACGCGTATAATGATTTAAAAATGAATATTCATGTCCGTCTAGTTTCCCAACAAACTCAGACGTGCAGACTTTGTCACCAGAGAGCCCCTCGCGCGACTCATGCCGTGACAGTTGCATGGTAAATAATTAACGGCGACATCCGGCGCTAACACGTTGAGTGCGCACCTTTCAGAGGATTAAGACCTCCCGACATGGGCAAAAAAGCGAAGGGACATTTAGCGACTGGGCCACTTGGCTGTAAAAGCCCCTTTATTTAACTCTACTTCTCGCACAGGCGCTGCCACCACGCACGTCGCTGTTATTGGTCCATCTGACAGCAGAAACACTCAGCTTTTGTTCCTGACGGCTCCGAGAAGTGCCGAGTCCGCAATCTGGACCTGAGTGCTGCTGCCTTTAAAGCACACGGCTGCACTCGCGTCTTATTTTACCGCCATGACGACCCTTGTCCACCTATCTAGTCCTAACGTCCCCGTGGGAGTACAAATATATCACTCTGGAGATCGCATTTTAAGGGCCTGAGGGTCCGCTTACACGAAAACGAGGTGGAAACGCCAGATTTTTCCAGTGAGCCCAATCGTTAGCATGGCGTTGGGGGCTGACAAGGGTCGGTGGGGGTGCTGGAGCCGTTCCCAGCTGAGATGGAGGACACCCCTCATTTTGTGTGGCCCGGGAAAGTAAATCATGAGTGCCGACTTTCTGTTTTAGGATCAAATTAAAATGAAGATTGAAGAGATGTATATTACATTTCCTGATTATCCCCCTTTTAAATCAATAATTGTAATTTTTTTAATCATTTTTTTCTGTTTTTTTTAGTTCAAAAATCATTTTGTAAAATCTAAAAATATATTTAAAAAAGCTAAAATAAACATTGTTTGATATCTATGAAAAACTGAATATTCAGAGCTTTTAATTCAGTTCTTTTAATCCATTTATTAAAAAAAATTATCTAAATATTATATCTAAAATGGTCTGGCCCACGTGAAATCAAGTTGACATTAAAGCGGCCCGCAAACCAACCCGAGTCTGACACCCCTGATTTACACCCATACTCATACCTAGGGGCAATTTAGAGTGTACAATCCACCTACAATTTCTTTTGGAAGGTGGGAGGAAGCCGGAGTACCTGGAGAAAACCCACGCAGGCCAAGGGAGAACAAGCACACTGGAGGACCGACCTGGATTTGAACCCAGGACCCCAGAACTGTGAGGGCGACTCGCTAACCACTCATCCACCGGGCCACCAAACATTTGGGTAATTAATAAATTAGGAAATTTTAAGTCATATATTCTTTATTCTTCAAGTCAAGGGTGTCAGAGTGAGGCTGGTTCGCGGGCCGCGTTAACGTCAACTCGATTTCATGTGGGCAGGACCATTTTAGATATAATATTTAGATTTTTTTTTTTATAAATGGATTAAAAGAACTGGATTAAAACCCCTGAATATTTAGTTTTTTATAGATCTAAAACAATGTTTATTTTCGCTTTTACAAAATGATTTTTGAACTAAAAGCACAGAAAAAATGGATTAAAATGACAATAATTAATTTAAAAGGGGGAAAATCAGGAAATTTAATATACATCAATACTCTTCATATTAATTTGATCCTAAAACAGAAAGTCGGCACTCATGATTTACTTTCCCGGGCCACACAAAATGATGCGGCGGGCCAGATTTCGCCCCCGGGCCGCCACTTTGACACAAGTGCTCTAAGTAGAATGAATTTTCAGGCAGATCTTTTCCATCCTAATGTACTGTTTAAAATGGAACATTTCTACACAGAACTGACCCCAAAAACGGTGACACAGCATCCTGCCCTTGCCGCCAGGTTGCTAGCGCTGAGTCACGCGTCACACGCCGTTTATTTTCTCTTTACACATTCTCCATTTCTCTGTCTTGAAAGGACAGGCTCATCGCACCAATCCACCCAATTACCGCCCGGTTCAAGAGCGAACCTCCTGCAGTAACTTGGCCCTCGTGACCTCGGAGTGAGAATGTTAACACGGCCCTCGGATTATACACACTTTTCTTCGAGTCAGGTTATGCAGCTGTTTTTAGACATTTTTGGGGGTGGAATGCAAAACTGGCCAGCCCGGTGCACCAGGGGTTACCGAGTTGGCCTCACGATTCCAAGATCGAGGGTTCGATCTCAGGTCCTGCGTGGAGTTTGAATGCTCACCCCGGGCTTGCGTGGCTTTTCTCCAGGTACTCCAGTTTCCCTGCCCCATCCCCAAAACAGAGTCAGAACTAGTGAACATTAAGTGATTATGCAATGCTGCAGCGTCACTCAACCATGACGTAGGTGGAAGGGGCATCAGGTGTGCCGTCATACAATTAGCATGCTTGATACAATCTAAATATGTTTGACCAGTGGCGGTCCCTGAATTTCCAAGTGACGCCTTCAGCTATTAGAATCAATCCAACCCTCAAAAACTATTTTATGGCTCTAAAACCTCTACTGCAGCTACAGCTGCGACACATAAAAAATCATCAATAATAGCCTCATACAATTGAAATATTATTTAGGAATATATCCATATTTTACTCACCACAAATCCTTTTTAACTGTACACAATATCCATCCTCCTTTACTTCTTCCTTCTTTTCTATCGCCATCGAAGCTAATGCTGAAAGTCGCGCCTGTCCTGTCGTATTTCTGGCATACGTTTTTATTCGATTTAGTGCTGAAATTTTCGTTCCCGGTTGTGACAGGCTTGCTTGCTTTGGAGTTGTTCGACCTTTCTTAATGATGTCCAGCTTTTTTTTCTTGAAATGTCAGTCTTGAAAACGGCCTGGCATCCACTTACGATGTGGACAATTTTTCTCAGAAACTTCATCATGTAAAAAGATCATTCTTTGTTTTTACACTCATCATATCCCAATTAGCCTAGATATAAAAAAAGAGATATTCATTTTAACTGCATTTTTTAAACAACATTCATTCCTAAATGTTTTTATAATGATATTAAAATAAAACCCAATATTTTCTAATATATTAAAGCAATTTAAGTGAATTTTCAAAAGTCCAAAATTATATTATCTTGTCCTGTGTGTGAACCCCCCCCCCCCCAAAAAACCAACAAAACACTCCTAAGGTGTGAATTTTCTGAGCATTTGGCTTAGCCCACCAACCCCCAGCCAGAGTCAGCTGGGCCAGGCTCCAGCTCACCCGTGACCCTAATGAGGACGAGCTATATAGAAAGTGAGCGGACGGATTGTGCAGCCAACTGTTGTCGCCTTTGCGTGCATTTAAGCAAGAAAAGAATCCGAGTAACGTCTGGCCGCTCCAAAGCACGTAAAAGCCGCAAACGGATCCTCCGTTCCCTGACAACAAGGATTTAAGTGGGCGCTCTCGCTATTGGGTCAGCGGTGTATTACGCCGAGTTTTATTTCAACGAAGCAAAGTCAGAAGGGCAAGCGTGGAGTGGCGCGCTGGCCTCGCCGCCACGCTTTCATCGTCATCCAGGCCATCTGCTGCAGGCTAGGATTGATTGGCGGCTACACGCGGATGGCGTTCAAGTTACCACAGCTGAAAGACTGACACTCATATCCACCCGTACTGATTTTTAAACATGTAAACAACTTTAACAGTTTTTAAAGCACAATTTTGTTTGCTTTCAGATTTTTTAAAAAAAATCTAATTTCAAGGGTCCTAAAATTGACCTCTGCGGAACACCTTCAGGGTAGCTTTTACATTGTGGAATTTATAGTCATGTAGTGTAAAAAAACATCCTTAAAATAGATAAAGGATATTTACTGTTGATAAAAAATATTTCAATAATAGAAAGACATTTGAAAAACAATTTCAAAAACCATGCATTTCTTTCGCCATTTTTAATTTCAATTTAGTTAATAGAATACAGTGGTACCTCGACATACGAGCACCCCGACATACGAGCATTTCAAGATACGGGTAAAATTTCGAGCAAATAATTATCTCTAGATAGGACAAAAATTTCGAGATCGGAGAAAGCCAGGTGGCCAAGACATGAGATGCTGTTTATCATTGTAGCGCACTGCCTTTTTTGCCGCATCTCTTTCGTGTATAACAGATATCTATGAGCACTGGGCGGAGCGTTGCATTTTTTTTCAGTGTTTTTTTCCGTCACTCAGCGCGAATGCCGGAGCGATCGCTAATACGAGCAGTATAGTATATTACTTCTCGTTGGCTGCTCATAAGAACATCAGGGGCACTGGCTCTCTCCCGCAACTCTCTCGTGTAATGTCTCTGGTCGCAACTCCCTCTTTGTAACGTCTCTGCGAGCACTGGGCGGAGCGTTGCATTCTTTCAGTGTTTTTTTTTAGCCTGTTAGCTCTCGTTGGCGGAGCGATCGCTAATTCAAGACTACTTCTCGTTGTGGTCGTGCGTTATCCTATAGTGAGGACATTTGTGTGCATCATTTTGGGAATATTTTGAAGGGAATACAAACTCAAACAACCCTCGATATTGACTGAAAGTCAGTGTGGAGGCGGGGCAAACAGAGCCAACCCGGCCAGGAGAAATGTATAAAAATGTAAAACAAAATTTGAATTAAGTTTAGTGTAACATTAGATTAAACTTATTTTTGAGTGTGTCTGCATCGTAATCCGAGTTCATTTACATTTGTTTATGTTATATTACGATTCACCGGTGCAAAAAGTTTAGTCCCGGAACGAATTAAGCTCGTATCTTGAGGTACCACTGTATATATTTTAACTAAAGACAACTCTGAATGAATCAAACCAGAGCCCACTTGGCCTTCAGCTATTCAAACAATCACCCGCAAGCGGACCCACGCACAGTTCTGATTGCGAGGAAAAGGCACCCATGGAATATCGGCGTGAGCTACTTCTATGGCGGGGGACAGCCCACTAATACCAGAAAGCCCAAGTGCATACTTGGCCTTGGTTTTAGCAAGGCCAAAATAATCTGGAGAATTGAAATGGAGAGGAGAAAAGCTGTTTAACACTGTCACTCAATTATTTAGTCGTAAAGTGCAGCTTCGGGGCGATATAAAAAAAAATGACATGGAGTTGAATTACAACAGGAGAAAAGAAAATGAATTTTGAACAGGTGCAGCTTGCACACGCATACACACAACTACAAACACACGGGCAGATGCTATCTGACTCATGACTGAATAAAATGTCTCCAGCTTGCCCACTCATCTAAACAAACTCGGTACAGTGGTACCTCGTGATACGACATGCTGGTGTTACGACAAAAATTTCGATCGGATAATTCGCTCGCGATACAATTAACATTTCGAGATGCGACGAAGCCAGGTGGCCATGACATGAGAGGCTGTTTATCATTGTAGCGCACTGTCTTTTTTTGCCGCATCTCTTTCGTGTATAACTACTATATCTACGAGGACTGAACGATTTCTTCAGACTAGTTTCGACCAGGAAACGCACAACACGCATGCGCGGGCAAAAAGAGGGCTTTCTGGGTAATGAAGTATACTTGTGCACACAACACCAATAGCCAATGGCACCCTTTCTCAGAATAAAACTACATTACCCACAATCAATACGTGGGAAGCTCAGCTATTGCATTTTCTGTTATTCTTTCTAAGGAAAGAAGGTCCTGCGATCGCTCATTTGAGACTATTTCTCGTTGGCAAGTGGTCGTGCATTATCCTATTGTGAGGACATTTGTGCGCATCATTTTCGGAATATTTTGAAGGAAATACAACAGCAAACAGTCCATCGATAGCGAAAGTGAGGGTGGAGGCGTGGCAAACCGCTAACCCAGAAAACTAAGGTAACAAAAGATTAAGACAAAACTAGAATTCAACGTATGTTTGAGTGTGTCTGTATATATTAATCCAAGTTCATTTAAATTTGTTTGTTCGTTTACGAGTGCCGTGGATAAAGTCCCCCCTGAACTCTCCGCCTCTGTGTGTGTCGTTGTCTCTCCCGTCCACGAAATGCGTCTAATTTTACATCTATTAAACACATTTTATTACTATTAAACCACTAGTTATGTGTTACTATGTTAACAGATGGCGATTAGAAGAAATAAAAAAAAAATTCCAATCCAATATCCTGTTTTTTTGTCTTTTTTCAGAGGGTTGGAACAAATTAATTTGTTTTCAATTCATTTCAATGGGAAACGTTCGCTCGAGTTGCGAAAAGCTCAACATACGATCTCAGTCTCAGAACGGATTACGATCGTATGTCGAGGTACCACTGTATTTCTCGCCGCACCATTTGGCGCCATCCCGACCAAAATGTGGAGATGGTGGGTGGGGGGGTCAAAGGGCAGCGGGTGGGATTAAGGGTGGCCTGGTCTGAGTGGGATATAAACCAGAGGGTGAAGTGGTTTACACAAATAATTCAGTTCTGTCTTCAAATTGTTTTGTTCCTGATATGCATGGAACAAAATTAATACAACTTCCTGACTTCCCAAAAAATAAGGCACAATGAGTATCGGGTAGACGTCTCATTTTTACAATCATTTATGAAAAATAAGAGGTAAAAAAATAAAAGTTACTTCCTTACCTTCCTCAGCTGAATTGGGCCGGAGTAAGAGAAAGAGGAACAGAAAGACGCTCCACATTTCCACTACAGAGTGACACGGACAGCAGCCTAGGGAGGGAGACGGCATGAAAGAGTGAGAAAGAGGGAGGTGTGTGTTAATGTGTGTGTTTGTGTGTGTGTGTGTATTTTGTGAGTGTGTGTGTGGAAAGCCAAAGAGGAGGAGTCTATTCCCTTTATCAGCCGCAAAAGGAGAATGAATGGATGAGGAAGGGGACAGTAATATTTACGAAACAGAAAATAAGCAACATTTATGTCCAGATAATGACGGCGTCATGGAAAAAAATGGCGCCCATACAGAAATACAAGTAGAATTAGTGTATATTTATTAAATATTACAGCTATAAGCATGTCAAAAGACTGTAGTGTATTAATATCTTAAGATCCTTCCTCCCATCAGCTGTCAGGCTCTTTAATAAAACAAATGGCTGAGTGTTAAGACCTACTGTATGCATGCATGTACATCTAAGTGTATGTATGTATATATATATATATGTGTGTGTATATGTATGTATAGGTGTATGTACACATATGTGTACATGTATGTGTGTGTATATTCATACCTATCAACCTCTGCCGATAACTGCCCTTATAAATGATTATGATTCCCCTTACAAACCCCCCAAAAAACCTTACAAACACCGTACGAGTCGTACGGTGTTTGTAAGGTTTTTTGGGGGGTTTGTAAGGGGAATCATAATCATTTATAAGGGCAGTTATCGGCAGAGGTTGACAGGCATGAAAAAAAAAATATATATATATATATATATATATATATATATATATATATATATATATATATATATATATATATATATATATATATATATATATATATATATATATATATATATATATATATATATATATATATATATATATATATATACACATATATATATATATACACACATATATATATATACACATATATACATATATATATATATACACATATATATATATATATATATATATATATATATATATATATATATATATATATATATATATATATATATACACATATATACATACTTCAGCAACACGCTTATTTATTTATATATTTATTCGTGTATTTATTTATTAACTTACTTCATACCTATCTATTTATGTCTAAAATGCCTTTCCTATTTCTGCATCCTCACCCTCTTGCTACTGTGACAACGAAATTTCCCGAATACGGGATGAATAAAGTTATCCGATCCAATCCAATCCAAAGACGTGTCCATAATATTTATAGATCATACATACTTTTTCATGATTTCCATTGCCATCGACGATGCTGATCCTACAATGATTCTTCCAGGCGGGCTCTGGTTAATGATTTTCATCTGAATGAAGCTGTTCAAAGTATTAAAGTTTGTATTAAAAGTGCTGAAATGCGCAGAAAGTTGGTAAATGAGGAATTAATGTGCAAAGGCAAAATAAAGGAGCCACAAGGACAGCCAGCTTGTGGCATTTGTTATGCTCACACAGAGAGACAAACACAGGTGCATTTGATGATGGCTATTAACAACACATGGGGTAACTTGGGTGTGTCGCATTTTATTTGGTCAAATGGTACTAGTATTGATGAAAGGTTCTGCCCTTGTGTCTGTCTCTACTTAAAAAAAAAAATGTATCTATTATATTTTATTTTTCTCTCGACCATTAAGAATTAGAAAAATGAAATTCTGCTTTTTTAAAATTTAGTAACTCATTTACTGCTATGCCTGGCAAAAGATGTTAATTTCATTTAAAGTGACAGAGAAAAATAATTTAAAAGCAGCATTAACACAAATAAACATGATTTAGTTCTTCCTTTTTTAAAAAATTTAAGATCGCCATATTAAAAATACAAATGAAATTAATGAAAGAAAAATTACTTAAAGTTCTAAATCAAAAGAAAATTTAAGATCGCCATATTAAAAATACAAATAGAATTAATTAACCAAAAATCACTTAAAGTTGTAAATCAAAAGAAAATGTACTTTAATTTAAAGTAAAATAATCACTGTTGACAAAAATCCCATTAAAATGATAAAAAATTGAATATTTGTTATTTTCCCTTTCTATATTAATTTTAAAGAATTAAAAATAACTGCAGGTGATACATATATTTTAAAAATCTGTCTTTCACTGAAATGCACACTCAATTAAAGACCTCAGGCCGAGGTTTGGGCCTCGCACGCCCCTCTCTGGCCACTCCGCAGCATTGCACTTTGTTGACAGGGCCTTTTTCATGCCCCAGTTCACGGCAATGAGGAAGACTTGAGTGGACTCTTGCAAGGGAGATGTTTGCCCCCCGGCTCGACATAGTTAGATGGCCCCATTCCCAGCTACCCCCCTCCGGGCTCCTAAACATGGCTATTTAAGATGAAAATTGAATATTTTAGAGTGCAAATATAAATAATGTCTTTATAAACACAGCCTTTATTTCACTATGGATCAGGACTCCCCCAAATATATTAAGAAGAGCTTGATTTTTGTCCTCGTTTTTAACCTAGAGGTGATTCGCAATAGACGTGATGCTGGTTTGGATTTTTTTGGGGTGTGGGGTGTGGGGGTTAAGACGTCAAAATTTTTGATACCAGCACTCGATGGCATGAACACATCGCAACTTACGAGTGACAGTTTGGCAAATGGTGAACAATTCCTAAGCTGCTTAATGCCACTCACAAATTAGGTTTGCTGTCAAAACAATAGGAACTACACAACCATAGTTTAATGTTGACATACTTAAGCGTTGCAGTGTTTTAATCCCGACTAGTTGACGCAAGACGGAAGATGCTTGGCTGCAAATGAAAATTATGAAAAATTAGAAGATTTGTTGCTAGACAGATGGGCCTCGATGCATTTTTTTTCAATATATCACATATTTAAGGTGAAAAAAAATATAGTGTAGTAGTAATATCAATGGATCTAGTAGTAATCCCTGTGGTACACCGGTCATTGTATACTACGGGTAAATTCCAGTAGCGGGCCATCAGGGCCTTCAAGGCGTTCTCTGCTGGCCTAAGAAATATCTGAATCATATATTATATTTTGTCCATCAAAACTTATTAAATAATTCCAAATTGTCTGTTAGCTTCCTTTCATTGTTTTTCCCCCTGGTTGCACTGCTTCCAGATGTGTGTTTTATAGCCATAAAATAGTTTTTGAGGGTTGGATTGATTCGTTGAAGGCGCTACGAGAAAATGCACGGACCGCCACTGGTAAATTCATGCATAGAGGAAGAAGAGAATAGAAGATGGAAGTCAAAATATTAGTTTTTTTTCTAATCAGACTAGGCAGAAAAAAATGACTTTTGCTCTTATTAAATATTTCATCTCCCTACCTACTTACTTTTCACTTTATTCACAGCTTTGGGTTACTTTACTCAGCAGACGGTGCTGTTTCTCTCTCACAAATTCACACACATTAAAAATCCATGATGACAAGCATGTGGTTGGTTGCATTAAAAAAACAATCAGACCTCCTTTTCCAACACATTCAACTTTATTTCCATTTTAGTTCACTTCAAAATGAGCGTCACAGCTCATACACTTTTGTTGTACCGATATAAAAATGCAAATGTAGCAAAATATACATATTAAAAAGGCCGGCATTTATGGTGGAATACAAGAACGGTATAGTACCAGAAGTGCATGAAAAATGTGAGCGGTTAACAATTAGACACTCATCAACTTATTAGGTATCCCGGTAGATGACATTGGGTGGCTAACTTGGCAAAAATGGATGTTGCCGGGTCAATTTCATCTGAAAATATCAAATAAATTGGCAGAATGTTTCCAGCAGATTAATTTTAAGCAGACAGCAATCACAAAAATCCGTCACGGCAAAGTGCAAATGTAACGCCGCTCGGAAAAATGAATGTTAATAACGCTGCAGCGGCATTAAAAACAAACAAATGTTCATTTTTGTGCATCCAAAGTATGGAAATAAATACAAGTTGCTAGTGTTTTTTTTATTGCCTGTCTTCTTCGCTGAGCTCATGAATTAGTTTTTGTCCTCAGGCCCCCAAAAAATAAAATGCATTTTGATTCATCCATTTAGATTTAAATTACACAAAAACTGATGGAAAGCCATCATAGTCATTCCTTTCATTCATTCATTATTGGTAACTTTTCTGTCCTAAGCATAGAAATGTCCAAATCTTAATTAAATTTAAAAAAATAACAATCATCTATGATGAAAAATATTAATATTTTTGAGGTTACTTTAATGGGATCCCATAAAAAGACAAAATTTGATTTTTTTGTTCAACACATTTGTTTCCCTCAAAGATAAAATTCCATTTAAATGGTACGTATTAGAAATAAGACGAAAAACAAATTAATATTTTACTTTAAAATGATTGAATTGTTTTCATCAATGGGACTTTTTTGTTTTGACCAAAAAATGTCACTATTCATTACATTATCTATATACAAAAAAAAATAAAAATTTTGCGACAAGGGCGATTAAATATTCACCAATAGCATCTAAATGAAGCTCCTCAACTCACTTAAGATCAACAGCCCCACTAGGTGGCGCTTAACTATACAACTATTGCATTGGCCTGAGCCCAAAAACAATCAATGGGCTGCATTCAAAACCAAATACCTACATTTAGGTGGCACTATATTGTCCTCTTTGACTGAGGAAAAACTGCAAAGTGTCAGCCAAGAGCATAAGCTCCGCCTCCTTTTCGTACAATCAAGTTTCTCATTGGCAGTAGACACAACACAAACAAATTGAGCTACTTCTTGAGCAGCCGAGTTCAACACATACACACAAAATATACACAAACATAGAATAAAAATTCCTTTGGCCAATAACGGCGATGGAGGGCGTTACCCGCATTTTTACCCGCGACCTCAATGTCTGAACGCTCAAATCTGGCAACCTTTTAGGGCGACTGAAGGCGGGGCGTGGTTGGATCGGGGGGGGTCTTAACACTGAACACGAGTTGATCCTCTTAAAGAGGCGGCAGTATGCGAAGAATGTCAACAAACTTTTAAGCGGTTTACACGGACCTGGGTTAATTATTTTGGTATGGTCCATGCGGGAAGAAAAAAAAATACCCTGTTTTAAGCGATCGGTTTTCTCGTCAAATACGGGAGGATGTCGCTCGCACTGACCTTTTCTAACCCCCCTTCTCGTCACGTAACCGTTCACGGCTTGTCCTCGGGGAGATCCACCATGGGGACTTTTTCCGAGGGGGACATGGGTGGGGGTTCTTTGCCCACCACTGCCGGCGCCGCGTCGGGCAAGGGGGAGGCGGCCATTTTGGCGGCGCTGACGGCGAACGCTTGAGCGATGTCGTCGAAGGTTCTTCCTTTGGTCTCGGGGACCCGCAGGAAGGTGAAGATGAAGAAGATGATCAGCAATAGCATGAAGATGATGAACACGTAAGGACCGCAGAGTTCCTGGGGAGACATGAGGGGGGGTCTCAATACAGTGGTACCTCGACCTACGATCAGCTACGACATGCTCGAGGTACGATGAAAATTTCGATCGAATAATTCGTCCTAGATACGATCAAAATTTCGATCGAATAATTCGTCCTAGATACGATCAAAATGTCGATCGAATAATTCGTCCTAGATACGATCAAAATTTGGATCGAATAATTCGTCCTAGATACGATCAAAATTTCGCTCGAATAATTCGTCCTAGATACGATCAAAATTTCGCTCGAATAATTCGTCCTAGATACGATCAAAATTTCGCTCGAATAATTTGCCCTAGATACGATCACAATTTCGCTCGAATAATTCGCCCTAGATACGATCACAATTTCGATCGAATAATTCGCCCTAGATACGATCAAAATTTCGATCGAATAATTCGCCCTAGATACGATCAAAATTTCGATCGAATAATTCGCCTTAGATACGATCAAAATTTCGATCGAATAATTCCCCATGACATGAGAGGCTGTTTATCATTGTAGCACTTGCAGCATCTCTTTTGTGTATAACAGATGTCTACGAGCACTGAACGATTTATTCAGACAAGTTTCTCCTACGCATCGACCAGGAAACGCACAACGCGCATGCACGGGCAAAAAGAGGGCTTTCTGGGTAATGAAGTATACTTGTGGACACAACACCCATAGGCAATGGCACCCTTTCTCAGAATAAAACTTCATTACCCACAATCAATACATAGGTAGGCTGAGCTGTTGTATTTTTTCCTTCCTTAGCCTGTTAGCTCCCGCAATCGCTCATTCAAGACTTGGCAAGTGGTCGTGCGTTATCCTATTGGGAGGACATTTGTGTGCATCATTTTCGGAATATTTTGAGCAAACAGCCCATCAATAGCGAACGTGGGGTGGAGGCGTGGCAAACAGCCAACCCGCCCAGAACAAAGGTAAAAAAAATTAAAACAAAATTAGAATTCAGTTATGTGTAAAGTTACATTAAACGTATGTTTGAGTGTCTGTATATATTAATCCAAGTTAATTTAAATTTGTTTGTTCCGTTACGAGTGAGTTGTTGTGGAAGGTCCCCCCGAAAACCGCCCCACCCCGCGCCCCTCTGTGCGCCTCTCTCCCGTTGGCGAAATCCGCCCAATTTTAGTTCCATTAAACACATTTTATTACTATTAAACCACTAGTTGGGTTACTTTGTTAATAGATGCTAAATTAGAAGAAATAAAACATTTTTTCCAATCCAATTATCCTGTTTTTGGTGTTTTTTCAGAGGGTTGGAACAAATTAATTTCTTTTTAGTTCATTTCAATGGGAAACGTTCGCTCGAGTTACGAAAAGCTCGACATACGATCTCAGTCCCGGAACTGATTAAGATCGTATGTCGAGGTACCACTGTATATATGGTAGGTTTGACTTTTGGACAACATTCCCGTGCGGACACCTACCTCCAGTTTAGGGAAACTGAGGCCAACCAGGAAGTTGGCGGTCCAGTTGGAAAAGCCGGAGACGGCCATGGCGGCAGGTCGGGGTCCCTGTGAGAAGAGCTCGGCTACGATGAACCAAGGGATCGGACCGGGGCCCAGCTCAAAACTGGCAACGAAGGCAAACACCGCCACGATGGCCAAGTAGCTGAGAGACGGTGTGGATTTCTGTTTGGAGGAAGAGAAAAAACATCACCGAGTGGCTACATCACATGTCAAAGTGGCGGCCCGGGGGCCAAATCTGGCCCACCGCATCATTTTGTGTGGCCCGGGAAAGTAAATCATGAGTGCCGACTTTCTATTTTAGGATCAAATTAAAATGAAAAGTATAGATGTATATTAAATTTCCTGATTTTTCCCCTTTTAAATCAATAATTGTAATATTTTTAATCATTTTTTTCTGTGGTTTTAGTTCAAAAATCATTTTATAAAATCTAAAAAAAGCTAAAATAAACATTGTTTTAGATCTATAAAAAACGGAATATTCAGGGCTTTCAATCCAGTTCTTTTAATCCATTTATAATAAAAAAAATCTAAATATTATATCTAAAATGGTCCAGCCCACATGAAAGCGAGTTGACGTTAACGCGGCCCGCAAACCAACCCGAGTCTGACACCCCTGGGCTACATCATTGATCAAATATGATCAATTTCCATCCCTTATCCTTACAAGGACACTTCTTTTAACCTTTTATAACCCCAATTTGAAAACGGATGGATTGTTGTGTAGATGGCTCACCACCAAAGAGAGTGAGATGGTCATCAACAGAGCAGAAATGGCCATTCCACCCAATCCTACAAGGTGTAATGTTCGTCGGCCCGCCTTTTCCACCAGGAAGAGCTGAAATAATGGGAAAAAATGTGTAAAATATCTGATAAATTGCAAAAAAAAAAAAAAAAAAGGGTAAGAAAATAATAAAGTTGGACACTCACCGATACAACAGTGAACACTGTGTTGACCACTCCGGCACCAATAGTAGCGTAGATGGGTTGAGTAACCCCGGCAGTGTCAAAGATACCCGTGGAGTAGTAAAATACCTTAAAATAAATAAATTAATTAATTAAAAAATAAGTTAGGATGCAATATTTTTGCAATGTAGTCAACTGGTGATCCGGGAGAAAAATGTTCCTCGACTATTTGATAAACTTTAGATGACAAACAGGTCGGCTGCAAACCCTAATCTTAACATTTCTACTCTCCAACACCGTGATTATACGTTAAAAAAAAGACTACACACACACTATTACCTCGAAATCAGTTAATATTTTCTAAAAACATTTGCAAAGAAATGCTAACCACGTTTATAATACATCTATAGTTGCTCAAATGGAATCGGTCAAACTATATCTATATACCAGTGCCGGGCGGTCAGGGCCTTCAAGGCCTTCTCTGCTGGCCTAAGAATTATCTGAATCATATATTATATTTTGTCCATCAATACTTCTTAAATAATTCCAAATGGTCTGTTAGCTTCCTTTCATTGCTTTTCCCCCTGGTTGCACTGCTTCCAGATGCGTGTTTTCATATTGAAGCATTTAACCAATCACATTTTAGCCATTATTTGTTGCCAGGGTCAGGAATCTGCCTCAAGGCCTTCACAATCAGTTCTGCAGGCTCTGCTGCATTAAACAATCGTCGATAAGACTGTTGCTTTAACCAATCAGATTTCGTGTTGGCAACACCACATTGTCTTGTCGCAGGCGTAGGGATACGTCATCGCCTTCTCGCAGGCGTAGGGATACGTCATCGCTTTCACCAACTATGATTGGCTAGTGATTAGCCAGAGCTACCAAACTGTATTTGGAGCAAGCTGCACAAGCAAATATATTGTTGTGTTCATTTAAAGCCATTTGCCAGAAATACGACAGGACAGACTCAACTTTCAGCATTAGCTTCGATGGCGATAGAAAAGAAGGAAGAAAGAAAGGAGAATGGATATTGTGTACAGTTAAAAAGGATTTTTGGTGAGGAAAATATGGCTATATTCCTAAATAATATTTCAAATGTGGGCCACGTTCTGATATCTGAAAAGCTCCAGTGTTTGTATTTAATCATTAAATGCTGCTAGGAAGTGGATTTTACCCATTGAAGGCGCTACGAGAAAATGCACAGACCGCACGGCTATATACACAATTAAAAAACCCATTAATGCTAATGAAAGCTGCCAAATGATTTATTTACTTTTTTAGTTTATTCCCTTAATTATTATTATTCCCTCAACAAGCATCCAAAAAAGAAAAATAAATTCCTTTGACCACTAAGGGGGCGACACCCATCCAAAAATTTGGCCGTCACGGCCCCCCGCTGTGGGCTTTGTGACAATAGTCGGCCACCACTAACACTTCCAGTAAGCCCGCTTCCATGACCTTATTAACATATCCGCCAGAAATGCCACCGTGCTCGTCTCCTCTGACCCCCAAAAAGCCGCCGATTATGTCGGTCGATTTAACGCGGCCCCCCAAAGCCATGGAGACTTGTTATGTGCCTGTCATGACTACTTTCAGGGGGGGTGGGGGTGGCTTTAGTGAGAATTTAAAGTTACAAAAATGGAGGTTAATGATTGAATTTAGAAAAATTCTGATAAGGTGCAATGCTAAATTGATAATAACTGACAATAATAACTATTACTTACTAACTGACAACTATAATAAAATAATGAACTTTTTTCTAATTAAGTTTTTTAATGATATTTTTTTTCAAAATTTTAAATAAATAAAACTGAATACTATTTCCTGTTTTCCATTTATTTTTAAATGTAAATAAAAAATAAAATGTATTTCTTAAAATATATGTACTGCCTTTCTTTTTTAGAATATAAAAATCTCTTCTTAAAAAAAACCCTTCAATTAAATAAATGTTTATATTACAAATAATAATAATAATAATTAGGGGATTTGTCCCCAATTTTGTGTTACTCAAAATATTCTTTAAAAATCTGAAACAAAAAAATGATATTAAAACAGAATGTTGATTATTTCCCCTTTTATGGAAAAAAATATTTACTGTCTTGCCTTGTACCTAAAAAGGTTAAAAATATATAAAAATAAATGTCCCCCTTTTCATTTAAAAAGAATAAATTAAATATTACATATATAAGAATCAATCGCTGCCGCGGCTTCCACTTTAAATGGATCGGACGTCTATTCATGTTAAACTGATTTCAATTTCTATAAGAATGACTAAACATCACACGATTGGACGCCCGCGACCATTGAGGGAAACTGACGAGCCTACTCACAGCGTTGATGCCGGACAGCTGCTGCGACAACTGCAGAACAATGGCGATGATGATGGGTTGGCGGTAGTTGCGTGCACGGAAGAGCTCCAAGATGGTCACTTTCTTCTCCATGGACATCTTCATCCCCTCTTCCTTCATCTCATCGATATCGTCACTCACGTCCTCGCAGCCGCGCAGACGTACCAGAGCTGAGAGGGCGAGACCGGGTCAGAACTTCTTCACCCGCGGCGACGCACGGCCGTGACTGGATGTTTGGTCGCCCGGACCAAAACAACCGGCGACCAAACGTCCGGCGACCAAAAGTCTGGCGACCAAAACAAGGTAAAACAACACTGTCTACGCATCAATAAAAGCCAACAATGGCCCTGAGCAGTTTCACTGAGCCGACGTGCGAGTGTAGAAGAGTTTGTATGTACATGCGTTGTCCCTTTAAGAAGCTACGTCAGTCCGGGTCTTAACAACAAAAAACAATAAAACTACGGGAAATTTGGAGCTTTTCTTTAGCCTAATAATTAATAGGGCATTAGGTATGACTAAATAATAATTCACAGTTTGTATTTAGGGAACTTGAGCAACAATTTTAAATCGTAATTATCAATAACCTTCCGGGCGACCAAAAGTCCGGCGACCAAACGTCCGAGTATCACGCACGGCGGCCTCAGAGCACCTTTCCTGGCTTCGTCCTCTTGCTTGAGGACGATGAGGAGGTATCGGGGGCTCTCGGGGCAGAATGGTAGCATGACGGTTTGCAGGATGGCCGGCAGAATGGTGAGAGCCAGGAGGACGGGCCACAGGGCGTCCGATCCCAGGAGAGACTCCAGACCGAAGATCTGGAAATCAAGGCAAAGATGATCAGAAAATCCCGTGATTGGCGGAGCCCGCACAACGCGGCGCTCGTACCTGCGCCACCAGGATCCCGACGACCACGCCCAGTTGGTGCAAGGTCCCGAAAGCTCCTCGCAGGTCCGTGGGGGCGATTTCCCCCACGTACATGGGCGTCAGTCCCGTGCACAGACCGCAGAAGACGCCGATGACCAAGCGTCCGGCGATGACCATCTCGAAGGAGCGGCTCAGGCTGGACAGTCCCATCAGGCCGCCGCCCAGCAGGGCCAAGGCGTTGGCCAGGAGCATGGCCTTCCTCCTGCCGAACTTGTCCACCACGGCGCCCACACTGAAGGAGCCCAGCATGCCCCCCACGCTGAAGATGGCCACGGCAAAACTCCAGACGAGGGTGGTGACCCCCGGGGTGAAGGGCTCCGAGAAGCGTTCCACGGAGACATTGTAGAAGAATCGGCGCAGTTTCTGTCGGGGGAGGCGGAGACAATTTAAAGGGACGGCCCACTCCTTTTGAGGGGGATCTTTCTCTTATTTTTAACAGTTGTTGTTAAAAGCATTCTTTCTTTTGACTCCACCCAATAAGTTATTTAACAGAAGGAACCAACAATGTAGCTACTCTTTGCCAATCCACAAGAGGACAGCACAGCAGGGATCATTCACTGTAGAGTGGTACCTCTACATACGAGCAGCTCTACCTACGAGATGCTCGAGATACGAGGAAAATTTCAAGCAAATAATTCGCTCTAGATACGAGAAAAATTTCGAGACGTGAGAAATCCAGGTGGCCATGACATGAGAGGCTGTTTATCATTGTAGCGCACTGTCTTTTTTTGCCACATCTCTTGGGTGGCCATAGTTTTATTTCTCAGAATAAAACTTCATTACCCACAATCAATATGTGGGTAGGCTGTTATTCCTTCCTTAGCCTGTTAGCTCCCGCGATCGCTCAATCAAGACTACTTCTCGTTGGCAAGTGGTCGTGCGTTATCCTATTGTGAGGACATTTGTGTGCATCATTTTCGGAATATTTTGAAGGGAATACAACAGCAAACAGCCCATCGATAGTGAAAATCAGGGTGGAGGCGGGGCAAATACAGCCTACCCGGCCGGTATCAAACTTTAATACACAATAGGATTATGCACTTGCCAACAAGAAGTAATATATACTCTTAGTACTAGCGATCGCTACGCCATTCGCGCTGAGTGACGGAAAAAAAAAACACTGAAAAAAATGCAACGCTCCGCCCAGTGCTCGCAGAGACATTAAAAAGAGGGAGTTGCGACCAGAAATATTAGACAAGGAGTTGCAGGGGAGAGAGCCAGTGCCCCTGATGTTCTTATGAGCAGCCAACGAGAAGTGATATATTATACTCCTCGTATTAGCGATCGCTCCGGCATTCGCGCTGAGTGACGGAAAAAAAACACTGGAAAAAAATGCAATGCTCCGCCCAGTGCTCATAGATATCTGTTATACACGAAAGAGATGCGACAAAAAAGACATTGCGCTACAATGATAAACAGCCTCTCATGTCTTGGCCACCTGACTTTCTCGCATCTCGAAATTTTTCTCGTATCTAGAGATAATTATTTGCTCGAAATACTCGTATGTTGGGGTGCTCGTATGTTGGGGTGCTTGTATGTTGGGGTGCTCGTATGTTGGGGTGCTCGTATGTTGGGGTGCTTGTATGTTGGGGTGCTCGTATGTTGGGGTGCTCGTATGTTGAGGTACCACTCTATCAGTAAAGTTGGATTGAGGAAACAAGAACGAATCACTATTGTGCTAATTTCACATTATTTATACAACATATGCATTTAATGAAAATAAAATGTCACTGCAGTGTATCAAATACACAATTATTGTTTAAGCTCTTGGATGTTTCATCATTGTTTAATTCTGTCAGGAATGGATGACGCACACACCTGTTCAGGTGCATTGATGACCCCGGTGTTGTAGCCAAACTGTAGCGATCCGATGACCGCGGTGGCCACGCAGTAGAGCAGGTAGACGGTGACTTTCTTCTGCTTGGGCTGTTTTATGAAGACAAATAAAAAAGCGGGTGAGGCAGGGAACAACGTGCAATTTCCCCGAGAAAGCAAACAGAGGATGTGAATGTGCGATCCTGCTTTTTGACAAAGCTCCTGTTGTTTTATGCGGACGCGCTGGCCGCCACACACCAGCACAATGAGCCTTTCCCTTTCCCCGACACTACTTGCTGTGTTACTGGCGAGTTGGCGGCTAAAAGCACCTGCGAGGACTGAGAGGGAATTCTCTTCTTTCCTTCCAACTCCAGTAAAGCAGGCTTAGGACACAAAAGCTGATAATACTGGCGAAATTTCACTTTGAGAAAAAAACTTTTGTATATCTCTAAACCTTCAACTTTTATTTATAGATATTATTCATTTTTAGTGTATGAAATGAGCAGCAGTAAAGTCTCATGTTTTGTTTTATAAAATAAAAAAAGGAGAAACCAGTAAATATTTATAGATATTATTCATTTTTAAGGTGTATGAAATGAGCAGCAGTAAAGTCTCATGTTTTGTTTTATAAACTAAAAAAAGGAGAAAACAGTAAATATTTAATTTTTTTAAAAGGTGAATTTATTTTTCATTTTATTTATTTATTACAAATAAGATTTCAAAAAGTATGATTTAAACCTTCAGCTTTTATTTATAGATATTATTCATTTTTAAAGTGTATGAAATGAGCAGCAGTTAAGTCTCTTATGTTTTGTTTTATAAAATTAAAAAAGTAGAAAACAGTAAATATTTAATTTTTGGTGAATTTATTTTTCATTTTATTTATTTACTATACATCTATTAGATTTCAAAAAGTATGATTTAAACCTTCAACTTTTATTTATAGATATTATTCATTTTTAAAGTGTATGAAATGAGCAGCAGTTAAGTCTCTTATGTTTTGTTTTATAAAATTAAAAAAGTAGAAAACAGTAAATATTTAATTTTTGGTGAATTTATTTTTCATTTTATTTATTTATTATACATCTATTAGATTTCAAAAAGTATGATTTAAACCTTCAACTTTTATTTATAGATATTAGAACTAAAAACACAGAAAAAAATGATTAAAAAAAAATCACAATTATTGATTTAAAAGGGGGAAAATCAGGAAATGTAATTTACATCTATACTCGTCATTTTAATTTGATCCTAAAACAGAGTCAGCACTCATGATTTACTTTCCCGGGCCACACAAAATGATGCAGCGGGCCAAATTTGGCCCCAGGGCCGCCACTTTGACACATGTGGTTTAAAAAAAAAAATCTAAAATGAGAATTACTTTTTACAACCCTATCATTGAGCGGACATCCATTTTTTTTTAAAATCTATGAACCAAGAGTAACAAAACAATAACTCCGACGTCACCATCAAAAATGATCATTTTGCACCACTTTTTGCGGTCAGTAGGTTGAACGCAGGATTTTTTTGCAACTTAAAGAACGCCAATGACAGACAGGAAACAAACCTTGTTTCGTAACAATGGTTAAAAAAAACATGTTTGGATGATAAAGCCCACCCCGGATTTAGAAATGTATTGGCGCAAGAGGCAAGACGTGCGTGCACTTGCAGCCACACGTTTGGTTGCCCAACTGTCAAGCGACATGACAGCAGAGGCCAAATCCATTTGGACTGGGATTGCGGCAGCGAATGGCAATGGTCCCAGTTCAAATGGATTGGACGTCTCTCGCTGTCATTGGCAGTGGAAAGGATTGGAAAATAATGTTAAGCTATTTTGATTGGCCCTTTTTGTTTGTAATAAAGATGTCGGAAAAAAGAATGCTGTTTTCTCCTTTTTGATTTTTATTTAACTATAACAATAGAGACAAAAAAAATTGGGGGGCATTTTAATTTATGAAATAAAAAAAGAGAATATTTGGTTTCCTTTTTTGGGATAAAATTATAGATGTCATGAAATGTTCTTTTTTTTTAGTATGAAAGACAAAAAATGAAAAATAATTTGAATGCAACTTTTTATCTTTTTTGTTCCTTATTGAAACATGACAATAAATAAAAAATAAAATCATGAAAGAGAATATCTGGTTTTAAATCATATACATTTTTTGGAAAATTTTCTACAAAAGCCAAAAATAAAATTATAAACGTCATAAAATTTTCCTTTTTAAAGAACAAAGACAAAAAAATAAATAAAGAAAGAATTTGAATGCAATTTTCCCTTTTTTGTTCCTTATTGAAACATGACAATAAATAAAAAAATAAAATCATGAAAGAGAATATCAGCTTTTAAATCATATACATTTTTTGGAACCTTTGCTACAAAGGCAAAAAAAAATGATGTCAAACATGAAAAAAACAAAGAAAAAGCAAAACATTGTCTTTTAAGATGAAAGATCAGAATCAAATCTTTATTTTGTGTCCATGTAGTCATAGAACACAATATTCTGTTAAAAACAGGCTTAAAAGATGAGTGGGAGTGAACCAGTTACTGACGATAAAAGACATTGACAAATTTTAATGTCAACAATTGTTTTGTGAATCGATCATCCGAAACGTGGATTCTTCCCCAATTGTCAGACATAACGGGAAAACCGTAGCGAGTTTGAAACCCCGCCGTGCCCCGGTGCAGGTGTACCTAATGTTATGTCTACGCCAAGTTTTCTTGCGCGTGTCCTTGTTCTACCAACACTCATTTCCACCCGTTCAAGTTCCGACTTGTCCGTCTCTCTCTCCCCGAAAGAACTCGTCTTTATGTGCCAGAAAGGAAAATTACAGAATTACCAGTCTGGGGCGTGCGTGCGTGCGACTTAATGAACAGCAGGTTTTTTACTAACATTTCGAAAAAAAAAAAATCAAAAAAAGCAAACTCAGTCATGAAAGGTTTACACGCTGAAGAAACCCAACACAAAAAGAAAAAACTGCATTCATTTTAGTAATAAACAGTATTTACCTTATCGTCTTCTATCCGCTCCATCTTTAATTTCAAAGTGGCTTTTCCGGAAAAAAAACACGAACTGGTGTGCAAACAGCTGTTGATCCTGGAAGGCAAGAAATAAACGTGTCAATAAAGATTAGAGAGAAAAAGTGTAAGAAAAAAAAGGAAGAGTATATGATGAATGACTTTACCTGATGGAGTGGGATGGGATGGTGGCGACCTGTTTGTAGTCCAGAAGAATGAGCTGGTTTGCCCTCGCTTGAACAGCAACACACACCATAAGCTCCGCCTCCTGCGTCCTCCCCCCCCCCTCCCTTGATCACGTTTAAAGCGCAGAGCGGTGTGATAGTGTCCTTCAAAGACGATGATTGGGATTTTTTTCATTCCAATGAGATTTACATACTACTCAAAATGTTGCATAAGCTTTCAAGGGGAGGAGCCTAAAGTTAAGTTTGTAAGGGGTGTTTAACTCATTTGCTACAAATGATAGTCTAGTTGAGATAAACTCATTTAAAGTCACGGTAGAATGATGAAAAGAGGCAGAAGAGCGGATCGATTATCGACAATGAAGAGAGATCATTTGGCCTCATGTATAACCTTAGAACACATGTGTCAAAGTGGCGGCCTGGGGGCCAAATCTGGCCCGCCGCATCATTTTGTGTGGCCCGGGGAAAGTAAATCATGAGTGCCGACTTTCTGTTTTAGAATCAAATTAAAATGAAGAGTATAGGATGTATATTAAATTTCCTGTTTTCCGCCCTTTTAAATCATTAATTGTAATCGTTTAATCCATTTTTTCTGTTTTTAGTTCAAAAATCATTTTGTAAAATCTAAAAATATATTTTAAAAAGCTAAAATAAACTGTTTTAGATCTATAAAACTGAATATTCAGGGCTTTTAATCCAGTTCTTTTAATCCATTTATTAAAAAAATATCTAAATATTATATCTAAAATGGTCCGGCCCACGTGAAATCAAGTTGACGTTAAAGCGGCCCGCCAACCAACCCGAGTCTGACACCCCTGCCCTATGTGGTTTAAAAAAAAAAACACTTGACGAAGGGGAATTTTGGTCATTAATAAGGGGGAGACAAAAAAAGCAGGTGTCTTAAAGAGACATTATGTCTGGATTCCAACAACATAAAAACCGGCATTCAAACCGGGCTGTGTACTTTTCCTAGCCATACATCCATGCAACTTATTCCTTGACAATGTTTGCACGTATCAACACGATCTGACGCGTGAAGAAAGACGGCGTGCGCAAAGCCGAGGAGGCAGAGAACAAACGTCGCCGGTGAAAAGGGGCTCTGTGGCGGCTGCCCACCACGGCGCCGTCACAAAGGCCGACGTGCACATGCCTGAGATACAAAGCCTGGTCATGCAGAAACCATGAGACCGGCTCAGTGGGTGGCAAACAATCGGAACCCCCCTCCCCTCCCCTTTCCTCTAATTCAGCATTTCTAATCTAATAGCCCACCTAAATCTCTGCCTGGAATTTGTAGGCCTCCACGACAACACCAAGCGAGAGGCCTTAAGTGGCTAAGTCTCGATTCAGACACTACTGTTGACAAAAGTAATTGGCCAAAACACCATATTTAACTAATTGCCTGTCATCCGAGTTAAAATGAAGTGGACGTACAGTGGTACCTCGACCTACGATCAGCTCTACCTACGACATGCTCGAGGTACGATGAAAATTTCGATCAAATAATTCGCTCTAGATACGAGAAAAATTTCGAGATGCGACCAAGCCAGGTGGCCATGACATGAGAGGCTGTTTATCATTGTACCGCACTGTCTTTTTTGCCACATCTCTTTCGTGTATAACAGATATCTACGAGCACTGAACGATTTATTCAGACGAGTTTCGACCAGGAAACGCACAACGCTTATGCGTGGGCAAAAAGAGGGCTTTCTGGGTAATGACGTATACTCGTGCACACAACACCCATAGGCAATGACACCCTTTCTCAGAATAAAACTTCATTACCCACAATCAATACGTGGGTAGGCTGAGCTGTTGTTTTTCCTTCCTTAGCCTGTTAGCTCCCGCGACGGCTCATTCAAGACTACTTCTCGTTGGCAAATGGTCGTGCGTTATCCTATTGTGAGGACATTTGTGTGCATCATTTTCGGAATATTTTGAAGGGAATACAACAGCAAACAGTCCATTTGCCGTGGATAAAGTCCCCCCCCCCTCCCCCTGTTGCTGTCTCTACCCTCCGTGAAAGGCGTCTAATTTTACTTCTATTAAACACATTTTATTACTATTAAACCACTAGTTATGTGTCACTTTGTTAATAGATGGCGAATTAGAAGAAATAAAACATTTTTTCCAATCCAAAATCCTGTTTTTGGTGTTTTTTCAGAGGGTTGGAACGAATTAATTTGTTTTTAGTTCATTTCAATTTTAAACGTTCGCTTGAGTTATGAAAAGCTCGACATACGATCTCAGTCCCGGAACGGATTAAGCTCGTATCTCGAGGTACCACTGTATACATGCCATCAATGGCACTGAATAAATACATTGAACGTCAATGGCTGTCAATGGCAGCCAACGATTAAAAATGTATCTTTTAAAAAGTCAATAAAAGTTGAAAATTAATGCCAAGAGCTGTCTTTTAACCCTCCACCCCAAGTTCAAACGCTCTGACTCATGTCGCACGTATGGCTTACGAACTAAAATGCCTCAGAAGCAGCAAATATTGCAAAACACTGGCAATCTTTTGCAATTGTGACATCACATTGGTGACACATGGATTGCTTATTTCACCTTACGTGTTAAAATTTAAAAAAATAAAACTTCAATACATACCTGTCAACCTCTGCCGATAACTGCCCTTATAAATGATTATGATTCCCCTTACAAACCCCCCAAAAACCTTACAAACACCGTACGACTCGTACGAGTCGTACGGTGTTTGTAAGGTTTTTTGGGGGTTTGTAAGGGGAATCATAATCATTTATAAGGGCAGTTATCGGCAGAGGTTGACATGTATGTAATAGAGCCTCTTGTCCCACCTCCTTATCCCATCCCACCTGTCGCCAAGGCAACGGTCCATGGACACAATGACATTAAAGTCTAATCTGCAAACTATTTGTACACAATATGACAGTGAGGACAGGAAGTAACGGAAGCGACTGCTTGACATCTCCCTTGCATTCATTTCCTGATCATTTGCAATAACTCCATCCTTACCAGTCCTTTCTTTCAACCTGCATTTAAGTCTTCCGCTGCCATTGACGGCGACTGACATGCAATCCATTTTACCTGCAAGTGAATGATCACTTTGATTATGTTAATGCACATTTTTGCCAAAATTTAAACAGTCACATGACAGGGCTAACTAGCAAAAAATGCACTGGATGACTAAAAAACGCTAAATAAACACAGACTTGTCAGGGCCTATCAAGCATAGTTTGGATTAGAATTGTGCTGATTCCAGATTGTTGTTACATAACAATCACGAGGGGAGAAAACCAAGGTCTGAAAAAGCGAAAAAAAAATGGAAGTTTACTAATTTCCCCCCTGTATTTATTTTATTTTATAATATTAATATATTTAAAAAAAGTGCATTCAATGAACTAGGTTGGTCACTTAACTGGAAATGATGGCACTTACTGACACCCCGTGGACAAAGGCTAGAATTATAGTTTCAAAACAATTGTAATTTTGTCAAATAATTTGAGCTCTGTCGTTGTCAATGAGTTAATTTCATGTCACTTGTTTGTCAATTTAAGGTATCTACAGGTCAAACCTGTAAAATTTGGATAATTACTTATTGATTTGGGGGGAATTTCCATGCTACTTCCCGTGTGTTGGTTGCTTTTTGTTGATTTTTGGGCATTTCCAGGTTTCTCTGTTAGTTTTAGCAGTGGTGTGCCGTCAGGGCCTTCAAGGCCTAAGAAATATCTGAATCCCAGACTGATGCTAATTATATTTTGACCATGAATACTTATTAAATAATTCCAAATTGTCTGTTAGCTTCCTTTCATTGCTTTTCCCCCTGGTTGCACTGCTTCCAGATGTGTGTTTTCATATTGAAGCATTTAACCAATCACATTTCAGCCATTATTTGTTGCCAGAGTCAGAAATCTGACTCAAGGCCTTCACAATCAGTTCTGCAGGCTTTGCTGCATTAAGCAAGCGTCGATAAGACTGTTGCTTTAACCAATCAGAATTCGATTTGGTGACACCAAGGCCTTCTCTCAGGTGTAGGGATATGTCATCGCTTTCACCAACTATGATTGGCTAGTGATAGAGTGGACTAGCCAGAGCTAGCAAGCTGTATTTGTGGCGAGCAGCACAAGCAAATATATTGTTGTGTTGATTTAATAGCGGTTTTGTCAACCCGCAATGGCTGAAGGAGGAGAAGAAATGGATTTGTTTGCAGATTTACTGTCAAAGCCATTTTCAAAATGGAGTTTTCAAGAAAAAAAAGCTGGACATCATTAAGAAGGGTCGGACAACTCCAAAGCATGCAAGCCTGTTGCAACCGAGAATGAACATTTTCAGCACTAGATCGAATAAAAACGCCAGAAATACGACAGGAGAGACTCGACTTTCAGCATTAGCTTTGATGGCGATAGAAAAGAAGGAAGAAAGGAGGATGGATATTGCGTACAGGTGAAAAGGATTTTTGGGGAGTAAAATATGGCTATATTCCTAAATAATATTTCAAATTGTATGAGGTTATTATTGATTATTTTTTATGTGTCGCAGCTGTAGCTGCAGTTGAGGTTTTATAGCCATAAAAGTTTTTGCTGAAGGAGTCACCAGAAAATGCATGGACCGCCACTGAATTTTAGGGAATCTTAAAGTTAATTGTCAACTCCATGGCTCCCATTGAAGCTATCTTTTACTGCTGATAAGCAATTGAGCAGAGTGCGCTATACAAATCACAAAATCCTGGTTTTACGGTGCCCGTGTCCAAAAAATAAAAATACATTAGTCGCTGTATGTATCACTATAAATGATCTGTAAAGTGCCTGACACCGCTGCTCTAAAAGAAACAAAAAACATGAGAAAAAACTACTTACGTGTACATTGTATTTATTGATTAACCAATGCCAAAGAGGAGTCGAATATACATTTGTTGCGCATTTGAAGCTTAAGTTACTCCAGAAAAAAAAATATTGGGGCTCTCTGATGTTACACACAACATTAAAGTGGAAACTAACAAAATGGGCCTGCCAATATTACTGTGATGACGACAAGATGGCGACATTACTTTTCACTATTTTAGATTTTCCCTGCAAAGCTTCCATTTTCTATCTGTTCATCCCATTTGGAAACCTGGAGGAGACATGAAAACATGACTTATTGAAAAGAAAACCTTTTAGATTTTCCATATAAGTACGTTTTTTTTCCCCTCAATTTTCACCTATTACAGGGGGTTGTGGGGGCGCATGTAATAACCATCATAATTACTGTGGCGTTGAGACGTAAAATTATTAAATTAAGGAAAATCTCCTGCTGTAATATTACAACTTTATTCAAATATTTTTGTCATGTAAGAACTCAACTCCTATAAATGTACATATTGCAGTTAATTTTGCTCATGTTTCAATCCTACTGGAAATGTAGAAATAGATGATATTTTTTCATATTAGGGCTTCAATTTGTGAATCGTATTCTAAAAAGAGTGAAACTTTTTGTTGCACATAGATTTAATAAAAGTTTACTTTGTAATATTCCAGCTTGCTAGTTTTGTCATAGCATTGAAAGTTTGCATGGCTATGAATATAAAATTAATTTTGCTTTAAAAACTCCCCACAAAACTACAATAGTTACATTTACTATACTTGTACTATATTTCAATACAACTCAAAACTAGATATATTTCATAATATTTAACTCTATCTGCCATTGCTAATGATTGACATCCGACTAATCTAAATTAGAAAGGCTTCACTTTTCTATACCATTGACAGCAATAGACATCTACTATTGCCTTGTAATATACCAATTTATTAATTTTGTCATAGCGTTGATTGTTTTATTTTGTTTAGTTTTGAATAGAAACTAATATTGCTTCACGAGAAGGAAAAAAAAATCATCTAAAGTCGGGGATAGGCATGAATTTACATTCTTTTGTGTACTATTTTTGGGGCCATTGACAGCGATGGACGTCCAATCAATTTTAACTGGGAGGGCTGAGCAAACATTGGCTGCCAGCCTCCACCCGGAGAAAAGGGATTGGATGCCTAACACTGCAAATGGCACCCAATGAAATAAATGCCTTATAATATTTTAATAATTGTATCCAACATACCCAGCTCAAGGGACAAAGACTTTTGTAAACCCTCTGGTACCATTCACAGGGGGCCACATCTTGGTCCTTGGCTGACAGGGCTTTGTTGCACCTGTGGAAGTCTATGACAGAAAATAAAATATTCTATTTATTTTGATTTATTTAAATTGAAATGGACCCACGTAACGTGGTCGATTAGCTTACCCAGGTAGTTCTGGTAGCAATTTCGGGTCTGGTTAGTGTTGGGGAACCGGGCGTCAAAGGGCGCAGTCCTGTAGTTCTTGATCTTCTCCTCAATTGTGTCAGACATTTTGGAAATCTGCAGATATGATATTGTTATTGTTATTATTTCAACAAAACAATGGACCGAAGCAAGGAAGACAGCTTTTACGTGACCTCGGCATAATACGCAAGCTCGCTAAGTAAGAAATATAGTCAGTTCAGATGGATAACATTACAGCACCGTTAAGCGTAAATTTCCACCTAAAAATATAACATGACACGAAAGGGAATTGTTGAATTAGTAGGAAAAGCCATCCATATTTGGTTGATAATACGTTAGCCTAAGAACGCCATGCCAACTCTAGAGTTCGGGATTTTTCAAGGGAAAATGACCCATAATGTAGTCAGAGAAATAAACAATTATCAAACTGATTTTAATTAGGTCATTATTAATTCTGAAAATGAGAAAATATATGCAAAAAATGGGTATTAGGCGTGCACATGAGCTAACCTTGAGTGCTATTCGGCTGTGTCCTCTCAGGAAAGATGTCCTTCCTATTCGATACGCAAAGCATGCTGGGGGAAAGGAGGGCATCCGCAGATATAATATAGCTAGGACGCTAGATACGTCAGTCGGCGTCAGAAATTGCGGCCAGTTTAAAACATTGGGCTTCTGTCTCAGTGAATCTAGCTTCTCCACTAAAATACTTTTAATTTGCAAACTGCTTGGTTCATAACAAACTGTATTAACTTGGCTATGCTTGAGGCTGGATGTTTAAAAAATAAAAATAAAATATGCATATGTCATATTTTTATGTATGCAGTTACTAATTCACTACACCTCTGATGTTTATGTAAAATCAAGCCGTTTGAAAATGACTGTATATTTCAGTCGTTTTTCAAAATAACATTGACAAACATTAATGTTTATCAAATGGCACTGACACAAAAAGGCTGACTAGTGATAACAGTCAACGCAATTACTCCTTTATAGTATATGTGTTCTATGACGTCACCAGCCTTATCCTCATTAGGGACGCGGGGGGTGCTGGGGCCTATCCCAGCTAACTCTGGACCTGAATCGGTGACTTTCTTCTGCTTGGGCTGTACATAGATCAAGGGTGACAGACTCGTGTTGGTTTGCGGGCCGCTTTAACGTCAACTTGATTACACGTGGGCCGGACCATTTGAGATATAAGATTTAGATTCTTTTTTTATTTATAAATGGATTAAAAGAACTGGATTAAAAGCACTGAATATTCAGTTTTTTATAGATCTAAAACAATGTTTATTTTAGATTTTTTAAATATATTTTTAGATTTTACAAAATGATTTTTGAACTAAAAACAGAAAAAAATGATTAAAAAATGACAATTATTGATTTAAAAGGGGGAAAATCAGGAAATTTAATTTACATCTATTCTCTTCATTTTGATATGATCCTAAAACAGAAAGTCGGCACTCATGATTTACTTTCCCGGGCCACACAAAATGATGCGGCGGGCCGCCACTTTGACACGTGTGCTCTAAAAAATGCATGGTTGTCCTTTGTCTCCTTGTGCCCTGCGATTAGCTGACCAGCGATTCAGGGTGTCCCCCGTCAGGTGCCCGTTGTTAGCTGGGATAGGATCCAGCACCCCCGCGGCCCTAATAAGGATAAAGCGGTTCCGAAAATGAGATAAGATGAAATCTGTCTTTTGGCCTTAGCATGTTGTGTTTCTGTGTATTCCTGTTTGGAACTTCATTTAATGTGGTTCATTGTTAGTTGCCACATGTGATATAGATGTATAATATGAAATATATGTTTCAATGGTGTTTATGAGTTTCTCACTATTTTTTCTCAATGCTATGTCCCTCAAAAGTGTGACCATGTAGGAACCAGACCCTGGTACCAGAACTGGTCTGCTTTGTCCTTGAGAGGTCACAGGTGTCTAAATCTAACTTCCTGTCTCACTGTGTGACTCCCCCTTATCTTCTTTCCAGTAAAAACTAAAATCACTTTCCATTCATAGTAAAGATGAGAAACATCCTATCGTTATAGCCTCGCCTCAGAGGTAATAGACTTGAAAATCCACAGCGAGTCCAAGACGTCCAAGAGCTTTTCCCATTTCTCTCGTTTTCATAGTAGTTGTTCCTTCTCTCCCGCTTTCAGTCAGGATATAGGTGTTGTCCACTGCAAAGGAAGGAAATTCTGTCACTTAGAACAATGGGCCTGGTTCTCTATCTATAGACCCAGAGAGGCCGAGGTCTGCTTAGCATGAGCACGGTTCGTCTAAATTCTCTGGAAAAAAAGGGCAGTTTGGAGTATTTAATTGCGAGAAGATTGTATTTCTAGATGGCAAGAATTTTAAAAGCATGCGTGTAGAAATGTGACGGACTGAAATATGGAATTTCGACGCAGCCAAAGTGTTGTTAGATTACTTTGAACTACGTTTTTGGATTCGAAGGGATTAAAATTCAACTTCAGAAGGATCAGAAGTTACTGTGGGTAAGTTTTTTTTTTTTAAAACAGTTTTAAGATTCTTTCCAACATTTGGATTTTTATCCAAAGCAACACCAATCTATTTTAGTACAGGTAAAATAAGCTTTAACATCACAAATTTTTTGACGTTTGATTATTTTGATGTTTTTAAATAAGAATTGGAGAAAAATGTTGCTTCTTTCTGTTTTTTTTTTTTTTTTTACAAAAGGATACATCCTGTTTAAAATGCTGTATTTTTCAGGAACTGATTTTTCTGTTGATTTGCCCGTGTTTATTTCCACATGTTGACAAGTTACAGTGCGTTCATCCTGTTGATATTTCTTGACGGTGACATCATCCTATTGTTATATTGTTTCTTTTCCGGTACTGGTGACACAGCGTCAACGTGTTATCCGGGTGCAATTATTGCATTTTCAGGATTTGGGTGTCTTTGAATGAATGGCTTTTTGTCCTCGTTTGCATGTTAGATGGAGGGTTCGGGCAGTCCTCGTGTCAGAAAACTTCATTTCCCAGTAGGTCTTTGGATCAATTCCCCCAGGAAACATTTTGCAAAGCTGGGGCGCCGTTGGCCCAGTGCTGTTTCTGTCAAGTGAGTCTACTGAGCCTTTTTTTCATGGTCTTATTTCTTTGGAATTGATAATTTAACCTAGAATCTGTGTATTGTTTTGTAAATCAGTTCTCAAATATTTTCTGTTACCCTATGTTTCTACAATAAATAGCATCATTTGGCTATAAAATTGTTAGTGATACATTTCCAGGTTGCTTGGTGACCTTATTATCATTAAAGAAAGCAATAATTAAGATGTGTTTGCTAAAAAAAAAAATCAAGAGTGACGAGGGTGTAATTCCTGCAAGTGATGTCTAACAAGTTACACCCAAGTATGAACAATTTTTAAAGAGAGATATTTTTTTTAGGTTGAATAAATAACAGTAAAATATAGGCCAGGGGTGTCAGACTCGGGTTGGTTCGCGTCAACTCGATTTCATGTGGGCCGGACCATTTTAGATATAATATTTAGATTTTTTTTGAAATAAATGGATTAAAAGAACTGGATTAAAAGCCCTGAATATTCAGTTTTTTTATAGATCTAAAACAATGTTTATTTTAGCTTTTTTATATATATATATTTCGATTTTACAAAATGATTTTGAACTAAAAACACAGAAAAAATGGATTAAAAATGACAATTATTGATTTAAAAGGGGGAAAATCAGGAAATTTAATATACATCTATACTCGTCATTTTAACTTGATCCTAAAACAGAAAATCGCCACTCATGATTTACTTTCCCGGGCCACACAAAATGATGCGGCTTGCCACATTTGACCCCCGGGCCGCCACGTTGACACATGTGCCTTGGAATGATTGCTCGAAAGCGTGACGTCATCTGGGATAGGCTCCAGTTCACCTGCAATCCACAATGTCATTTCCACCCCATGTCCTTTATTTTTGGTCTAGTCTGTCCTTGTTTAGTCAGTCATAATTCACAGCTGACTCCTCTCTTCCTGTCCCCCCTCCACCCGGCGTGGCTTCCAGGTCGACCACCAGCTCTGACGCCACCTCCCTCCACGAGGCCCCCTCAATTCCTTCCTCTTCCCTTTCTAACTCCACTCCCTCGCTGGCTTCCCCAAACCCGTCGCCGTCTCCGTCCCCGGCCTTTCTCAGGCCTCGGCCCGCCGCGCCCCAGTCGCGAGCCAAGCGTCTTTCCCACCTCTTCCTGCGGGGGCGCTCCAACAGCGACCGGGATCGGGCGCTGGGGGAGAGGGAGCGAGAGCTTTGGGCCTCCTCCTCCACCCACCACTATCTGCCCCCGACCACTTCTTCCGCTCCGGGCCTCATCAAGATCTATGGCGATGCCCTGTCCAGCGGCGCCAACTATCGCTCCCTGCTGGCTAACGTTCACTCTACGGCCAGTCAACTCATCGCTCAGGTTATCACTCGCTACACCGAGAGGGAGCGAGATGAGGCGGACGACGCAGGTAATTTAAGATGCGGCGTTAATGGCTTAAGAGGGACTGTTTGCCACAAATCACTTGGGGATGACATGGATTATAAATTTAGATTAGAACTTTATTTCATCCCGTATTTGGGAAATTTCTTGGTGGGAGTAACAAGACACACAAGACATTGTAGAGCAAGGGTGTCAGACTCGGGTTGGTTCGTGGGCCGCTTTAACGTCAACTTGATTTCATGTGGGCTGGACCAGCTTAGATATAATATTTAGATTTTTTTTATATAAATGGTTTAAAAGCCCTGAATATTCAGTTTTTTATAGATCTAAAACAATGTTTATTTTAGCTGTTTTTAAATATATTTTTAGATTTTACAAAATGATTTTTGAACTAACAACACAGAAAAAAATGATTAAAAAATTACAATTATTGATTTAAAAGGGGGAAAATTAGGAAATTTTATATGTACATCTATACTCGTCATTTTAACTTGATCCTAAAACAGAAAGTCTGCACTTATGATTTACTTTCCCGGGCCACACAAAATGATGCGGCTTGCCACATTTGACCCCCGTACGAGTCGTACGGTGTTTGTAAGGTTTTTGGGGGGGTTTGTAAGGGGAATCATAATCATTTATAGGGGCAGTTATCGGCAGAGGTTGACAGGTATGATATTCCAATTGTTGCAGTCGTCCATTTTCTTCAAAAGTTAGGCTAAACAAAGTTAGCGCAAGCTCGACTCTCTTGAGTTTTACTATTGATGGCCCACGTTGGAAAAGTACAACCCGCAAATATGTGATTGTCTACCACCTCTGACCTAATGTACACAACAATAATCAACAACATTACCTTCCAGTTCTCCAGAAACACAACCCCGAGGACTTCCTGCTCTGTGATGTCATCGGAAAGCCCATCCAGCAACCAGATGGAACTATCAAGTGGGAGACGGAATGCCGCAGAAATGTAGCCCCGTGGGAGTGCCCCATGTTGTTGGCCGACATGTGGCGGCCCAAGGACGGACTGGAGCGCCGCTTTGAAATCCAGAGGAAGGATGACTACGAAAGAGAGGAGAAAGAGCGGGAGAGTTACCAAGGTAGGCGCAGCCGTGCCACCGGCCAGGTTGGCGTGAGCCGGCGCCCACCTTGGGATCGTCTGGCCGACAGGTGTGCGCCGGAGGCAGAGCAGGATGTCGTCGGGGGGCGCGGCGGAGGAGGCCGAACGCGGTCACCGCGGAAGGAACTCGGAGCTCAGGAGGAGCATCAGTGACATGAACCTGAGCCTGAGGCGCCGCCAAGGCAACCACGTGACCAACGACCCCCGCGGAAGTGCCAACCGGACCGCCAACAACGGCGCCGTGCAGGAGAGGAAAAATATTGTGAGCATGATCGGTCCGCAGCAAGGAGAGGTGAGGAAAATGCACCAAAATGGGGAGGGGTCTTTAGATGGGACATCATTTTTTTTGTCTACTATTACTACATACCTGTCAACTTATACGTATTTTATACTTTTTTTGATCATTTCAAATTGTGTACCCCGTATAACAACTTTTTTTAAGTCAATTTTTGTAAAACCGTTCTGGTTTTAGCCATTTCGGTTCTAATTCGGACCATCTCAGTTTCTGGTAGCAGACAAAAAATGCCATTGTCGACTGCTAATGGTCATGCTTTAACCATAATATGCGCACCGGTCCGCATTTTCACTATATAAATATAGTGTGTCAGCAAGCAATGTAGCCAGACAGTCAAGCTGTCAGCGTCATACAGCGACATCTACAGAATCTTGAATTTAGTGCATACGGATTGGGCATCCCGTCCACTTTCGAGAACATTTTAGACTTTTAAGTGCGCCCTATGTGAGTAAATATGTACCATGTTGCATTTGTACGTTTTTTTATCACTTAATAAGGGGAATTGCAATCATTAATGAGGGGAGCAATTGGCCGAGGTTGACAGGTATGTTACTGATACTGTAACTTGTGAAAAATCTACTCACAAGTGTTTTGGATCTTGCCAAGGATAAATGTGTCCTCTAGATGGCAACAGTGTCTATCTTCCTTTGTGTTTCTCCTCTGATAAATGAAAAGCATAAAAAAAATGGAGACCACTTAATACACAGAAAAAAATTGGCAAGATTGGCAAAATTCATTGTTAGCCAAAGAGAATAAGAATACTCCCCTTTTTTAAATTTTGTACAAGTTACAAGTCTCCTAACCTGTGAAGATTTGGCAGTGGTACAACTGAGTTAAATATTTCCTTTTTTCCTTCAATTAAATTCATTGATCAAATGATAACTGCCTCACAGTCAAAACAGTTAAATAAAAAAGTCTCATCTCTCATCTCATTTTCTGAACCTCTTTATCCTCACTAGGGTCGGGGGGTGCTGGAGCCTATCCCAGCTGACTTTGGGCCAGAGGCGGGGGACACCCTGAATTGGTGGCCAGCCAATCGCAGGGCACAAGGAGACAAACAACCATTCACGACCACACTCATACCTTTTATGTCCAATCAGCCTACTATGCATGTCTTTGGAATGTGTGAGGAAACCGGAGTACCCGGAGAAAACTCATGCAGGCCCGGAGAGAACATCCAAACTCCACACAGGTGGACTGACCTGGATTTGAACCCAGGTCTCCCACTGTGAGGCCGACACGCTAACCACTCATCCACTGGGCCGCCCAATAAAAAAAATCAGTTTTATTTTATTTTGAGTTATCAGGCGGCACTGTGGCCCAGTGATTGGCATGTCTACCTTACACTTCTGAGATTGAGGGTTCAGTCCCTGGTGGATTCCAAGTATGGAGTTTCTCCCTGTGCCTGCGTGGGTTTTCTACGGGCAGTCTGATTTCTTCCCACATCCCAAAAACCTGCATGCTAGGTCGTGACCGGACGTTTGGTCGAAAGACGTTTGGTCCCCGGACGTTTGGTCCCCGGATGTTTGGTCGACCGGACGTTTGGTAGAACGGACGTTTGGTAGAACGGACGTTTGGTAGAACGGACGTTTGGTAGAACGGACGTTTGGTAGAACGGACGTTTGGTAGAACGGACGTTTGGTCACCGGGTTCGCTCGCTGTCAAATGATGACAGAGAGTTTTACTGTTGATATTTTGAAATTTGATATTTAGATATTAAACTCACTCTCTCTCTCATGATTATAATTTTGAGAGCTGGTTTCAACAGTAACAACCCGGCGACCAAACGTCCGTTCTACCAAACGTCCGTTCTACCAAACGTCCGTTCTACCAAACGTCCGGGGACCAAACGTCTTTCGACGAAACGTCCGAGTACCCTCTAAATTGAGTGAACGGTTGTTAATGTGGTTGTCCCCTGCGATTGGCTGGCCACCAATTCAATGGCGTCTCCGCCTACTGCCCAGAGTTGGCTTGGATAGGCTACAGCACCACTATGAGAATTAGCGGAAAAGAAAATGTATAATAAGGAATCATTATTATTTGAGGGTCAAATCCAGCTATGGTGTGGTGCCAACTTTTTTGAACCCAAACCATCCGACAGGAAAACACTCATGACCATAAAAATCCGGATATTTCTGTTTCCCATTTGTCAACAAAACCAGGTCAGAGCATCAAAAACCGAGGGAAAGGTCGGCTGGACGCACCAGCTGCCCGAGGACGAAAAAGACTACGCAAACTGTGACCTGGAGATGATGTCCCAAAGTTTGATCCTCCCGCCTACGGACCGGCCTTACTTCCTGTTGCTGCAGGGTTACGACCAGAGCAAGGCAAGACACGCTAACAGATCTTAATCACGCCACCGAACAAAAGTTATAGTCGTCGTAACGTGGACGGTTGCCGCAAACGAAGGCGCAACGCCCAGGTCGTGACATCATACCTGCATGCTCGTAATCGCCGCGTGGCATCTGCCCAACCCGACATCTGCACGATTCCCGGACAACGCGGTTTCTTCCCAAACACAAGAATCCGTTCACTCGTCACTCCATCACTCAATCTGGCACAATGACCTCACAAAGATGGCTTTTGTGGCAAACTGTGACACACTTTGTATAATATCAACTCCCTCCTGTTGGCTCCCGTATCTGATGGGACGCCAGACCTCCCGTGAACCGCTCACCTTTTTTTCTGCCTGTTTTTCCTTTAGGATTTTGTTTTGTACATTATGGCGGCACACACGCACGTCTTTGGGAGAAAGCTCACCGTGAGGGAGAGGGAGAAAGATAAAGAAAGAGAGAGGAAGGGGAAGAAGCCCCTCAAGGTGGATACCTTCCTGTCGGCCCCTGACCTATTAGCCAGGCACTTACTTGTCAGGAGGGATTCGGCTGTTCCTGAAACACCCACTGGACGAGGTAGATGTATATAATTCGATCTATTTCATACCTGTCAACCTCTGCCGATAACTGCCCTTATAAATGATTATGATTCCCCTTACAAACCCCCCAAAAACCTTACAAACACCGTACGACGAGTCGTACGGTGTTTGTAAGGTTTTTGGGGGGTTTGTAAGGGGAATCATAATCATTTATAAGGGCAGTTATCGGCAGAGGTTGACAGGTATGCTATTTTGATTTATTTATAGTATATACAGTGGTGCTTTGAGATGAAAATGACCAGATTGGCCAATAGAAATTGACAATAGAGCGTTTTTTTGGGTTTTTTTTTGCTTTGAATTGAGAGCAAAAAAAAAAATCAGTGGGAAAAAGATTATTCCAAACTGGTTATCACTTTTCCCAGATAAGTCAAGTCAAGTTTATTTAGACAATCCGCAATCCTCAAAGATCCCAAAGGGCGACACAGACAAACAGTTGACATTAAAATGTTCACAGTAAATTAAATAAATAAATATTAGAAATAAAAATATGTAACAACCCTTTGTCGGGGCAAAAAAAAGAAAAAAAAATCTCATCAACTTTAAAAGGTCTGTTGGTCGCCACAGTGAAACAGTCCATCCTGATTCTGTTCAATGTCCCTGTAATAATGTATTTAATTAAAGTAAGTCCCCTACGGTTCTGAGATCGAAGTTTCGATCCCACGTTCAGAGCTTCCTGTGTGGAGTTTGCATGGGTTTTCTCCGGGTACTCCGGTTTCACATCTCAAATAACATGCATGGTAGGAAGGTTGAACACTCTAAATTGTCTAGTGTGATTGGTTGTTTGTCTACTTGTCCCCTGCGATTGGCTGGCCACCAATTCAGACTGTCCCTCGCTTGGTGCCCATAGTTGGCTGTGATAGGCTCCAGCACCCCCGCGACCCTCACTTGCTGATTTACACTGCTAGATATGATTTCCATTAGTTCAATTTGGGGGTTCCACAAATAAAACTGGCATCTCAAGGCACCACCGTGACATCCCAACTCCTAGCACGCTACTGAACGCTCACCGTTCTCGCCATTCCAGCCTTAATACGACCATTCCGAGGAGGCGCCGTCACCCACAACGGGGTGGCTCTTTACAGGGAAAGCGTCCTAAAACCGGGAGACGTCATCGGTCTCGGAAACCACTTCCTTTTCTTGTACCGCGACCCCCGGATGACCCCGGTCGCGCCCTTGGCGCTGACGCTGCCGTGGCACTCGGACGACTCGCACCCCTGTTGTTCCTCGGGGTTGGCGGACAAACAGGAAGCGCTGAGGCACTACTTGGGATCCACGGATTCGGTTTTAAAGTTTCATCCCCGGAACGCTAACGCTTTGTTACAGGTGAGACATTTTGAAACATAACATAAAGCCATACCTGTCAACCTCTGCCGATAACTGCCCTTATAAATGATTATGATTCCCCTTACAAACCCCCCAAAAACCTTACAAACACCGTACGACTCGTCGTACGGTGTTTGTAAGGTTTTTGGGGGGTTTGTAAGGGGAATCATAATCATTTATAAGGGCAGTTATCGGCAGAGGTTGACAGGTATGTAAAGCGTAATAGTATAGATATGACTTTGTTTGAGGTTTTTGGAGACAATAGCCTAGATTGGCTTCTCCTTTCTTTTCTTAGGAGATCCTATCAAAAAACTCCTCTCCTGACTCCGGAGGGGGACCCTTGGCTCCTGCGTATCTGCTGTCAATCATGATTGACCACGCCTCCAAGCAGCTTGACCCTGCTTTAACACCACAGATCTTGCTCAAGGCGGCCAATCAGATCAAAGAAATTGTCTGGGCAAGTCTTTTCATTCATTGTGGGAAAGCTAAATGTTATTGCTTCTTTTTTTTTTCAAAATAAGGCACTGTGCACCACTTTTTACACCCATTGCGAATCCCAAATTTTCTCCCAAAATTCACACGACTCCCAATGTGATACTGATATATATTAGGGGAAACTAAAAAATAACATGCCAATGCTGTGCATCATGTACTTTTCAGGATATATTGATCCTAAATCTATAGAAAGTAATCCAAAATGATCAGTAAGTGACCAAGAAACGGCAAAAAATCTACAAAAAAAGACAGAATAACTACAAAAATAATAGGAACTTTGCAAAAATAACTAGGAAATGGCGCATAAATGTTGTAAACTCTACAAGGAGTGACCAAAAATAAAAAAAAACTGCAGCAAATGCCCCCAAATCAATCGGAAGCTACATAAAATAAACATTAAGTGACCGGCATAAAAAAAACTACCAAAAATAATACGCAGCTGACCGAAAGAGATGGCCCAAAAAAGGTCCTAAAATAAACAGGAAATGATAGGGAAAATGCCCAACAGGAATTGACCTAGAGTTGCCGTAAAAATAATAGGAACTAAACAAAAATCAGTAGAAAATGTCCCGTCAATTACGTAAAATCTACATGAAGTGACCCTTGAATTGACACAGGAATTCCCTTAAATCCGCAGAAATGTATTGACTGCAATGAAAGCATTAATAATAGGAACTAAATGAAAATCAGTAGAAAAGCGCGCACCAATTTGGCAAAATCTACAAGAAGTGACCCCAAATCAGTAGAGATGACCCTCAAATAAACTCCAAAATTTACAGGAACTAACCAAGGAATTCCCTTGAATCTGCAGAAATTTTGACTGTATATATAATATATTAAAAAAATGTATAGATAGAAAATATTGACTGCCATGAAAGCATTCCCATGCGATTTCCTTAAAAAAATATCAACTTTCTGATTAGAATTTCCATATTTGTGACATTTTGGGTCAAGTGGAAATCCCCATTTTCCGAAAACCCCTTCAACGCTAAGCATTCTTATCATCTGACTGCTGTTTTGTAGAAAAGAATCACGGTATCACCCGTAAGCGGCCCATTGATTAGAACAGAATCAGACGTGCAATGCGCTCGTCATTGCGGCGCGCTAAATTATGAAGACGAGCTGATGTCACTCCCTACTTGCTGGAAAAAGTGCCGTAATGCTTGCTGGCCGCGGGGCCCGAATGAGGCCGCCTCACCACACTCAATTCTTCTCTTCTCTTCTGTCTCCAGGATAACATTAAGGAATTTGGAGAGAAGCATCCCACGCAAAAGTAAGCACTTTTTTTTTCCTCCCAAAACCATGTTTGCTTCATTTAGTAGCCCAAGGCGAAAACGATTGGTGATACATTTGCCCTCGCGCTGTTATGACTGCGCTACATTTTTGTGGTATGATGAAAGTGAGCTGCAAAATTGAGCAGGGTAAAAATAACCTAACTCGGCCTGGTATTACTCAAGATGAAATTATGTAAGGAACTGATTTTAGAAGGGCATTCATTCATTACCTGTTGTGTCCAGTTCCAACGAGCCGGAAGGCGAGATTAGCGCGGCCGATGTTCAGAAGTTGTCGTCGGATCTTCGGCCTTTGATGTTCTGGATGTCCAATGCGACCGAGCTCCTCAACTTCTTCCAGGTTAAAGTGGAGGTCATGGAGAAAGAGTGGGAATTTGAAGGTGAGGAGGCATGTAGAAGCAAACTATTATCATACCTGTCAACCTCTGCCGATAACTGCCCTTATAAATGATTATTGATTCCCCTTACAAACCCCCCAAAAACCTTACAAACACCGTACGACGAGTCGTACGGTGTTTGTAAGGTTTTTGGGGGGTTTGTAAGGGGAATCAATAATCATTTATAAGGGCAGTTATCGGCAGAGGTTGACAGGTATGTTTATTCACATTCATACTTTTGAAGAACTTAGATAAATTCAAAATGCAAACTCAAGACAGAAAAAGCCAACATTTCCAAACAGCAAAAACACAAACTCTTACTTCGTGGCTTGATCTTATTCTAAATGTATCTACATTTTACTTCTTTAGATGAAGGATATCATCATTTGTAAAATATATCCCCAATTATAAGTTTTCTTACAAATTAATTTATGATTTTAATAATAATTTTTGACCGTTATCTTCTTAAAATATCAGCATAGATTCATGTGAATATTTTTTTATATTATTTTTCAATTGTTATTATGATTTAACCTTCTATAGAGCAAATCATTCTTTTTTTGTGAGTGTGGTGTGGAACTTTAAAGACAAAAAAGTGAACGGCATGTCTTGATAAGAATGAATTTTTTAAAATTCCATTTTTGTACTTTTTATGAATACAATTGATGCCCCAAAAAAATGAACGATGAAGAAATGATAAAAACTAAATGAATAAATGAAACATTTTTGCGGTCTCAAAACACACCTGGGAATTGAATTAATTTTTTAACTTTGCAGTATTTAACCTATTGCTTGCATTGGACACCATGCCAATCCAATGAACTCAAAATGGGAGAAGCTCATTTTTAAATGGGATAGATGGTGTTAAACATCCAATCCAATTTGACTGGGGGGGCTGGCAGCGATCGAACAACCGGACATTAACGATTAACGCCGTCAACAAGTGAATGAGTTCAATGAGCGACCTATAAAGGGTTAAGCTATAGAAATACACTTGACTACACAAATTTCGCTGAAAATCACATTAAAAACATGTCCAATTCAACACCTGCCGACCAAATAAAAGTGAGCTGTTCTCGTAGACCCTCGCTGTCTTTGGTTTGTTTTTGCTTTCTAGCAGAAGCCCTCAACTTTTGCGGTGAGTCAATGTGTTAGTAATTGCCTCCACCTTGACTAAGCCCCCAGATCCATTTGCACAAACCGCACCATTAGACATTTTCCCACATGTGCTTGAAAGATTTTGTTATGGTCCACTGAAATCAAATCCAAAAAAGTAGGTTTGGCGCGAACATCACGCTGCTCGTCACTAAAAGAACACCCGAACTACAAGTGGAGTGTTACCATTTTAAGAGTGTGTGCACATTTGCGCAACCGCATTATCTTAGTGGTTTTGTTTTACTTTCCCTCTTAAAAAGATTAAACAAGATGTTCAATTGAGCTGTGATGGTTGTAGATCACATTATAACGGGGTGGGATTTTTGTATCTTGAGTTGATTTATTTCATAAGGGACAGCACATATTAAAAATCGTATTCATGTTAATGAATATATATGTACATTATGTAAGATTTTAGTCCCTTGGGAAGGTTAAAGATGACACATACTAGTCACACATACACGTAGCACAGTTTTAGACAGCGTTGTGATCGCAATTTTTGGCTGTAAGATGATTGGCGAAGAGGTTCAGAGACGGGAGTTGACGTATGATAATTGGAATTGAGTTTCAGGTATGTGTGGCACGGAGAGAGAAGGTGCTTTGCCTGAAGGCACTCTTTTTGAAGGGAACTACACATTCACCTCTAGAGCCAGCCCTTGCTGATGTGTTGGCATTTTTTGGTACAAAATCTTGCAGTGGAGGAGGAGCTTTGTGTTGGAAGATTTTGTAAATGTAGTTAGGTCCGATAAGTGTTTTTGACTGCTATTTATTTGAATGCAAAATAGAAATTTGGTCCCCGTTTTTCTTTGGCAAGTCAAGATTTGTAACTACAGGGAAAAAAACACTATTTCTTAAAAATACTTTATTTAACAAAGATGTGCTTTTTTTAAAGCCATCTACTGGGCAACCAGAGCCTGATGTAAAAAAAAACAAAAAAAATACAAAAAAGTTGGGCTCTGAAAATCAATAATGGAGTAGGACCTCAAATTTAGTGTCCACAAGAACAAGAAAAACAGCAACAATTGTTTTAGCGACAATTTAAAAGGCCTTCAGCCTGCAAGAATTGACGTGGTAGAAAAAAAACCTGACATTGTTCTTTATCGGCATCCCATATAAGTGTTTGACTTTTAAATGGCCCTTATTTAACGACTATGACTTTCCCCAAACCATTTTAAAGCGTTATTGTAGTTTTCAGTTATTTGTTTTCATTGACATTTCGCATTTTACCATTTTATTTAGTGTTTAATACATTGATTTTTTTTATTTTTCTGCCATCTGAGAAGGGTGTGTAGACTTTTAACAGCCCTCTTAGGAAAACCCTAAGAACAACGTGGCTTACGACCAACAAGAGTTGACAGTCGTAATTTAATAGGTTCAAATTTTGAGATTGACTCGCGGTTTATTTTGTCAACGTCGCGCCTACAGCTGACGTAATACTTCAATTCCTCTTTTCTCCTTCACTGCCATGGACCTTGATAACCATCCAAACCCATTTTGAATACATGAATTGCACGTAATTTACTCATATAATCCAGCCCCAGGAGATCCGGTGTTGACGGCCGACATGGACACGTGCTCGGAAGCTCTCGCTCAACTCGATGATGTCATCATGCACACCTTCCAACAATGCGTTTACCACCTGACAAAGGTAAACAAACCACCCCCATCGTCATTTTGTCACTCACCTTGCAGTGAAATATTCTCTTTTCTCGTCCGCCAGACCCTTTACTCCCTCCTTCCTTCCTTGCTGGACACCAACCCATTCTCCAGAGAGGAGAAGGCGGAGAAGAAGGCCGGAGAACAGGAAGCGGAGGGAAAGGAGAAAGTAGAAGAAGAAGCGGAGGACGTGGCCACCCTGCCGCCCAAAGTGGCCGGCTTGGTGGAAGTCTATCGCTCGTCCTTGACGCTCTCCCGAGAAGCTTGCCTGTCGCCGCCGCTCACGTCCCAAACGTTCGGCTATCTCTTCTTCTTCACCAACACTTCTTTGCTCAACACCTTGTTAGAGAGAGGTGAGACGTATGCACATGAGATACGTTATTTTCTCACATCATTCAGAACCATTATTATGCAATGACATCATATTTTCGAACACCATATTCACAGAACAGAAGCGACACTCACTGTCAATAGTATAATTTTGGATTCTAATACGTCAACAGATCATTTCATATTTAGGCTTGGAAAAATTACAAATGTAAAAAGGAGCTGCTTTTCAAGTTCATATGTAATTGATACTAGCCTAAAATGAAAGAATGAAACATTATTTCAATTTTGACGTGTCAAAGTGGCGGCCAAGGGGCCAAATCTGGCCCGCCGTATCATTTTGTGTGGCCCGGGAAAGTAAATCATGAGTACCAAGTTTCTGTTTTAGGATCAAATTAAAACGAAGAGTATAGATGTATATTAAATTTACTGATTTTACCCCTTTTAAATCAATAATTGTCATTTTTTAATCCATTTTTTCTGTGTTTTTAGTTCAGAAATCATTTTGGAAAATCTAAAAATTTGTATATAAAAAAAGCTAAAATAAACATTGTTTTAGATCTATAAAAACGGAATATTCAGGGCTTTTAATCCAATTCTTTTAATCCAAGGGTGTCAGACTCGGGTTGGTTCGCAGGCCGCTTTAACGTCAACTTGATTTCACGTGGGCCGGACCATTTTAGATATAATATTTAGATTTGTTTAAATAAATGGAGTAAAAGAACTGGATTAAAAGCCCTGAATATTCAGTTTTAATAGATACAAACCAATGTTTATTTTAGCTTTTTTTATATATATTTTTAGATTTTACAAAATGATTTTTAAACTAAAAACAGAAAAAAATGATTAAAAAATTACAATTATTGATTTAAAAGGGGGAAAATCGGGAAATTTAATATACATCTATACTCTTCATTTTAATTTGATCCTAAAACAGAAAATCGGCACTCATGATTTACTTTCCCGGGCCATACAAAATGATTCGGCGGGCCAGCTTTGGCCCCCGGGCTGCCACTTTGACATGTGTTTTAATCCATTTATTTAAAAAAAACTAAATATTATATCTAAAATGGTCCGGCCCACATGAAATCAAGTTGACGTTGACGCGGCCCGCGAACCAACCCGAGTCTGACACCCTTGTCCTTGAGGGAAACTGTAGTTTATAGTATTTATAGTCTGAATCAATTGGAGAACTATTCCAGTTACTTACTATTAGATCATCATTTCTTTTTTCAGTCAATGGGGACTTATCAGCCGCCCTTAACGACGCTAGATTTCCACTTCAAACGGACTGGACGTCTACTACTGCTAAACTGTTTAAAAACTCACAGTAAATGGATGAAAATAAATAGTTCGTGAATGAGGACCAGTTGGTTCCCACGGTGGTGTTGACATTGGTAGCACGAAAAAAACATGTCTGATTTATTTCATATATTTATGATGATTTTGAGGCTATTTCTTGACCAATGGCTTTAAAAATATACACCTATTCTTCCTCTGGCCAACGTGCACCTTCCCAACAAGTTACATTGTCATTCCAGGGTGAGATATTAAAAAGATAAATAAAAACATCCTATTGTGTTTTTTTTTTTTTTTCCGTAGATGGGCTTTTCTCCTGGTCCCGAGCCGTGCAGATCCGCACAAACCTGGACTTAGTTCTGGACTGGCTTCAGGGGGCGGGGCTTGGGGACATTGCCTCCGAGTTCATGAAGAAGCTGTCAGTCATCGTCAACTTTTTATGTATTCCCAAGACTCGTCTAATACAGGTAATGCGATTTTCCCATTTTTTTTGGGCCAATTGGAATTCCGGTGAACATTTTCCTTTTCTCTTCTAGTCCTGCTGGAACAGTTTAGTAGAGGATCACGCCTTGCTAAGCCCCGCCCAACTGCATCACCTACTCACTCATTACAAACTGGGACCGAGTCGAGCACCCCCTGCCTGTTGGGCTCCCCCACCTGGGACGGAGCTAAGTGGAGGTAATAGACGCATCACATTTTATTCATGGAGCAATTTTTCCATTGACGGCAATTGGGCTACGACTCCCACAGTACAAACTGTGGTGGCATCGAATGAATTCATATTTAATGTGATTCCATTTTCCATTTTAGACATATTTGAGAGCTTCCTGGACCACCCTCCTCTCATCCTGCCAAACGAGACCCCTCGCCTCAACCTCTCCCAACCGGTGCCGAGCCCGGACCTCCAAAAGGAAGTGACGCGTCTTCGCAACTTCTTATGGGGGCTCGATCAGGACGAGCTCCCGGCCAATCAGAGGACTCGACTTTAAGATTTATGGATTTCCCATCAAACAACACAATTGTCACATTTCCGTATCAATTTATGTATTGGATTTGAGTTTTCCAAGTACAGTAAGAGGAACATTCCCAAATATATCTTTAAAAAATGTTCTACACGTCAGTAAAAAATCAAGTTGCCTCAACTTGAAATTGTAACCAGCTTCACTTGAATTTTCAAGTTTGGACGGGAAAGTTCAAAAAGACTCGTTAACATTGTAAACTCAACATTTCAAAACTTCACTTAAGTAGTTTGAACTCAATATTTTAACTGAACTGGACTTCAGTTTAAGTAAATATATATCATAATTTGCATCAGTTAGGGATTGAACACTAATTTCACACGACGTAGCCCATAAATTTGATAATGCAAGTTAACTCGACTTTATATAAACTTTTATGGGCAAACTTACGTTTTTTATTTTACAATTTTACAATTTCTTACAGAATTGTATCAATTAAAACAACTTGTTCTTAGAAAAAAGTCTCAATTGTACTTTTTTTGCTATGATAATTTAGCAAAGTTGTGCCCAAAGGCCCACAGCGCTTTGACATTTGATTGCTTTCCACAAGGCGGCGCTGCATGACCCATTCCCCAAAGACACGCAATGCTGAGTCTGCATGCAAAATTGAGTAAAGAGGCCATCATGACAAAGGCCAAGGGTACAATTCTCATTTCCTGCCATAATGATGACATATAACATCAACTCATGAGTCAATACAATAAATGATGATCAGACAAATGATGGTAAAACAGGTCAGTCTCAAAAGTCGAGGTGATTTTTAAATTCCCCTTCAATCGATGTGACACACTTGAGTGCTTTCCCATTTCGTTCATGTGGTTAATCCCCCCGTGCCGATGTCCGAGAACTCAAAGAAGGGGCAGGTGGCGCAAATATTATGGGCTGGCATGACTAAGAGCCAAGCACGGACTTGTTGATGCGTCCGGTCTCTGTCATATCCAGTTAAGTCCATAAATGTATGGAAGGGCAAGCCAAAGAAAACAATGCCTCAGCGTCTCTGTTTGGAGGCTGAATCTCTCTGACGTCGCTGCAAAGTTATTGTTCTGCGAGACTGGCTTCCACCCAGACCGGTTTCCTCTCTTACAGTGAACCTCTTGCATAGTTACGGTAAAACGCTAAAGGGAAAAAAAAGAAAGAGAACGTCACTATCGCCGAGGGACGCTATGAGCAAACTTCCGCCCCCTTCTCTACTATTTGCATCAGCACTGTTGCCCCCCCTGGTCTGGCCTCCTCAGGATTCTCACCGTACAGACGTTCCAAAAACAGGTTTTGTTGCTGCCTGCTAGACACTACTTCCACTACAGGACCGTTCCACTGAGTAATTTTCAAAAAAGCCACAAACCATTCTGACGTCCACTTAAAAAAATGGACAATCACGAGTTCAAATATGCCAGTGGAGGTCCGTGCATTTTCTCGTAGCGCCTTCAACGAATCAATCCAACCCTCAAAAACTATTTTATGGCTATAAAACCTCGACTGCAGCTACAGCTGCGACACATAAAAAATAATCAATAAATCAATGCACAAAATTGGGGTAAAATCCACTTCCTAGCAGCATTTAAAGATTAAATACAAATACTGGAGCTTTTCAGACATTACAACCGGGCCAGGGAGGTGATTTCCCCAGGAAAAGACAGCAATGGACGTCAATGGCGAAACGGCAAAAATTGCACTAAAATGGGGTAAAATCCACTTCCTAGCAGCATTTAGTGATTAAATACAAACACTGGAGCTTAAATACAAACACTGGAGCTTAAATACAAACACTGGAGCTTTTCAGATATCAGAACTTGGCCCACAATTGAAATATTATTTAGGAATATAGCCATATTTTACTCACCAAAAATCCTTTTTAACTCTACACAATATCCATCCTCCTTTCTTTCTTCCTTCTTTTCTATCGCCATTGAAGCTAATGCTGAAAGTCGAGCCTGTCCTGTCATATTTCTGGCATAGTCCTTCTTGAAAATGGCTTTAAATCAATACAACAATATATTTGCTTGTGCAGCTAGCTCCAGATACAGTTTGGTAGCTAATCATAGTTGGTGAAAGCGATGACGTATCCCTACGCCTGCGACAAGGCAATGACGTATCCCTACGCGTGCGACAATACATTGTGGTGTTGCCAACTCGAAATCTGATTGGTTAAAGCAACAGTCTTATCGACGCTTGTTTAATGCAGCAGAGCCCGCAGAACTGATTGTGAAGGCTTTGAGGCAGATTTCTGACCCTGGCAACAAATAATGGCTGAAATGTGATTGGTTAAATGCTTCAATCTGAAAACACACATCTGGAAGCAGTGCAACCAGGGGGGAAAGCAATGAAAGGAAGCTAACAGACAATTTGGAATTATTTCATAAGTATTGATGGACAAAATATAATATATGATTCAGATATTTCTTAGGCCAGCAGAGAAGGCCTCGAAGGCCCTGACGGCCCACCACTCAAATATGCTAATCATCGCCAAATTCTACCATCAAGTGTAAATAAGCACTTGACAAACCCAGTCACACACACCATCATCGGACCTATCCTCCTGCTTCCATTAAAACTTCCTTTAAAGACACTCAAATTTCTCATTCTGCTTTTCCAAGGTGTTAAACAATGAAGCCGTGACGTCATCGTACAGTCCAAAAGTATTTACCAGAATTTCCACAGATTTATGTTGAGGGTGAGCTCAGCCATTTTATAGTGCGGCTCTATGGAAGATTGCTCTGTTTTGAAGCCAGCCTCCAGTGGGAATCTATGGTACTGCAAGCTTTAAGTTTTTACGTTGCAAAAGACCCTTGGTCACAGAAGCGATGCAAGTTGAGAGTCGAAGTAGTAAAGTACGCTAATGATTTATTGCTAATCATCTTTGCGAATCCCGGGGTTTCCCCATGCGGTTCCTGAACCACTGATTAAAAGTAGGCGATTGTAATCAGCATATTTCAAATTTCCAGTAACACCACACAAATGTAGGTCGTGACACTGATTAACTTAACACAGATGGATCTTCCGACTGGCCCTCTGCTAATGGTTTGAAGTTTGGCACTCCCGTGAGCGCTGTCTGACTGGGATTAAGTAACAGCGCAGAGATTTAGTAAGCATGTGACACACAAATGCTTCCTGTGATCCGACGCAGACGGCATGTCATGCTCACTTTCACCCGGAATTGCGCCATCGTGCAAACCTAACGCACGCACCTCCCGGCCCAGGTGCTCGGCCCCCCACACCTGTTGTTGTGGCCTTTCTCTGTAATTAGCCCCGCACAATTACCATCGGAGTTGAAGACAATGGGGTACTTCATCTCCCCCTGTCATCTCCCGTTTTACCTTCTCATGGCTCGCTGTCAAGTAATGAAAGATTATTTCACTCTTCAAAGCGACGGAGTTTCCTACAAAAACAGCTGAGTCAGAGGAGGAAAGAGAAAAGTATGATGGGGGGGGCAGTGCGAAGATTTCATACCTGTCAACCTCGGCCAATTGCTCCCCTGATTAACGATTGTGTGACATGCTAGTGTTTGGTTTATTAACGATTGCATGTTGAGAATGTACAACAAGTTTGGATTGGATGTGTTTATCGGTGTTCGATTGTTGATCCTTTGATCCACATGGCAAGTGTGTGGCATGTTAAAGAGTATCGGTATTCGATTATTGATGTCTTAGCACATAGCTTGAGGCACGGGGGATTTGTACTCATTACAGTAAAAAGTTGGATCTAAGAAACAACAATGGATCACTGTTCTGATTATTTCTCCCTGTGTTTTAAGATTAAATGCAGGGTGTAACAATTGCATTCCCCTTATTAAGCGATAAAAAACCATACAAATGCAACGCGACACATATTTACCCACATAGGGCGCACTTAAGTCTAAAATTTTCTCCAAAGTGGACGGGGTGCCCAATCAGTATGCACTAAATTCAAGATTCTGTAGATGTCGCTGTATGACGCTCACAGCTTGACGGTCTGGGTACATTGCTTGCTGATGTGCTATATTTATATAGTAAAAAGGCGGATGTGTGAAAGGGGAATGCGCATGCGCATATATTCCTTAAAACATAACAATATTAGCAGTCGACAATGATGTTTTCGTCTGCTACTAGTGACCCAGACGATCCGGATTAGATCTGAAATGGGTAAAACCAGATCGGTTTTACAAAAAAGCTACTTTAAAAAATCCCGTACAAAAGTTGTCATACGGCAAAGCGTATAAAATAGGGGGGGGAAAGTATACTTGGACAGGTATGAGATTGATTGAACTCAGGAGTCCGTATCGGACCCTCAGATTAGATGAGGGATTTGCAGACTTTACGCTAAAAGCGACCATTTTGCAAGGGCTCTCTCATTTGTGATCTGGCAACATTTTTATTGGAGTCCTACGTCACCCTGTAGCCGGCGGTGCACGGACGTTTTTCAAGTCATACATCAGGGCCGCTGACGGAGTCTGTGAGACTATCAGGAAATTGGACTGGAAAGTGTGTGGGCTCCTTTTGGACCAAAGCAGTCATCATTACCACACATTGTGGAACCTTAAACGTGATGTGGACTTAAATTGTTTTTGTATCATGGCCTCGTCGTAGAAATGAGGGGGGAAAAAAGCCCTTTTGGGTCTCAGAGTGAAAATATTTGAAGAGTCTGGTTGTATCAGACGCATTCAGACAGCCAAAGAGTGGAACATTGTTCGCGGCCGAGTCCTGTGTAAAGGTGAGGTAGGAAACACTGCAGCTTCGGGCAGATTCTCTGTTAGTTCACAGACTGGCACGGAGACAGACTAGGGCTGTAGACAGACTGCTCTTGAAGGCCGCTGAGGGAAATAGGTCGCGTTCAGCCAGACGACAGGCAGGGCAGAATTGAAGGACATTTTATGCTCCACCCTTCCAAATTTTATATAATCCACATCCAAAATACCATACCAAAACATGCCCTTTCTGAGTAAGATGCCTTGTTACACGACCCAAATCTAAAACAAAAAAAAATCCTGGAACTTGTACTGGCACAATGACAATCATAAAAGCTATCAATTGAATCCAATGTCTAGAACAGGCATGGGCAAACTACGGCCTGCGGCCCATATACGGCCCGTTAGACCTTTTAATCCGGCCCGCCGACTTTGTCCAAAATCTTATATTTTTATTTATTTATTTATTTTTTAATTTTTTTATTTTATTTTTATTTTTTTAATTATTTTTTTTATGCGGTCAAAATACAGGAAATCATTGGATGACCTGCATGAGCAATTCTGCCGTCGGTTTTGTGATTTTGGAAAAATTGACAGCTTGTGTCATGTCCTTTCTCACAAGACCCGGAAACGCTTCCACAGGAGTTGCAGTTGGAACTGATTGATCTCCAATGTGAAAAGTTCAACTCCCTGAAAGTCTCTGAGTTTTAGGCTTCATTAAGTGCAGCCAAATTTCCAAACATCCAGAAGATGGCACAGAGGATTCTGGTGTTATTTGGCTCTACATATGTGTGTGAACAGACCTTTTAGTCTGATGAAAACCAAGAAAGCACCCCATAAATCCCACATGAGTGATGAGTATCATACTTTAGTCCTTTTTTTCTGTTTATGTTTCATATGTACTGTTAACGGATGCAGTTTTTTATATGTATCGTATCTTGTGCTGACCCGGCCCGCCTGTCAAATTTTTAAAGTCAATGTGGCCCCCGGGCCGAAAAGTTTGCCCAACCCTGGTCTAGAATGACCCAACAAAGAAAAACGTTTAACGGACAAATGAGTTTTTATCCTATCCGCATCATGCAAAGGCGAAAATAGACGCAAACAGGGTATTCCTCTGGTAGCGCGTCCCCAACTCCAGGAAACACATTCAGACATATACTGGGGTATAAAGAAGCCCTGTGAGGTCAGGTCCAGTCACGCAGTCACGCAGTCTCACCACTACCACGAAACCACCGTGCCCTGCCCCAGCCCCCGGCCGGCTCTGCTCCGCTCCCCACTGGCGGCGGCGTGTCCCGGGGGCCGGTGTTTTCCTCAAGCTCTACCTTTTGCCCTCCAATCCCCTCGTCTTCTCCCGCTTCGGACCGGTCGGCCTGCGGGTTGGGGCCTTCTTCCATCCAGCTTCTGTCAGACGTTTGTTCCATTTTGCGTCACGGTGTTGACTGAGCGGACCCCACACTTCACTCCCATAGAGCCGAGGGGCCAGGCCGGCGAGGGGCTAGCGTGGCTCCCGTGTTCAAGCGTGGCAATCTGATGGCCGTGTTTATTTTATGTAGCTCTCCTTTGATGGAGCAGAAAAAAAGTCTTTGGGCTTTTTGTTTCGACAGTTTCACTGCCAGGTCAGAGGTGCTTGCCGTGGTAACTGTCAGGAAGAATAATATTTGCCCTCATATTCGCTCCAAACGGGCTTTTTTTCCATATTAGCGTCAGGGATACTCTTTGGGGTTTCTTCACCTCGGAGGGAGGTCCCCACCTAAATAGGATTGCTCCCCAGAGGATAATTGAGGTGATCCACATGTCGTCCCTGGGGGCCTGCACTCGTGTGTAGCGTTCGGTAGATCCTTCACCTTCAACTGTGGCCGTGAGAGACCCCCGCGTATACCGTGTACCAGTGGCGGTCCGTGCATTTCCTAGTGACGCCTTCAGCAAAACCTATTTTATGGCTATAAAACCTCTACTGCAGCTACAGCTGCGACACATAAAAATAATCAATAATAACCTCATACAATTGAAATATTATTTAGGAATATAGCCATATTTTACTCACCAAAAATCCTTTTTAACTGTACACAATATCCATCCTCCTTTCTTTCTTCCTTCTTTTCTATCGCCATCGAAGCTAATGCTGAAAGTCGAGCCTGTCCTGTCGTATTTCTGGCATAGTCCGTCTTGAAAATGGCTTTAAATCAACACAACAATATATTTGCTTGTGCAGCTCGCTCCAGATACAGTTTGGTAGCTCTGGCTAATCACTAGCCACTCATAGTTGTTGAAAGCGATGACGTATCCCTACGCCTGCAAGAAGGTATTGATGTATCCCTACGCCTGCGAGAAGGCATTGTGGTGTTGCCAACTCAAAATCTGATTGGTTAAAGCAACAGTCTTATCGACGCTTGTTTAATGCAGCAGAGCCTGCAGAAGTGATTGTGAAGGCCTTGAGGCAGATTTCTGACCCTGGCAACAAATAATGGCTGAAATGTGATTGGTTAAATGCTTCAATATGAAAACACACATCTGGAAGCAGTGCAACCAGGGGGAAAAGCAATGAAAGGAAGCTAACAGACAATTTGGAATTATTTAATAAGTATTCATGGACAAAATATAATTAACATCAGTCTGTGATTCAGATATTTCTTAAGCCAGCACTGCCGTGTACATACAGCACATACTGTCGGTTTGAGTAGAGAAGGAAAACATGCGTGCAAAAATACAGGAAAAAAAGTTCCCCTGCCTACTGGGCCACCCTCAAGCTCCACCTCGGCTGTCAGTAATCCAAACTTCCCAGGGGTTCTTTTTGAATGCGGTTACCTAAAAACAGAGTTACCTTTGCCCGTCTGCCTGCGCCTCTCAGCGCCTCTCCTCAAAAGTCACTCACACAGCCGCCAGCCGCCTTGCGTCAGCTGTTTCAGATGGGTCGAAAAGCCAGGGAACCGCACTATGTCATTACGTGAGGTTTTGACCCAAAAGTTAAACTGCGGCCAAACTGTTCACATTTACAGAATCAGAATTCCGACCCCAATTTTTTCCGCGCAAACCACACGGTGGGACGAGTAGCGTGTCGTGTATTGTCTGTCTTTGTCTTCGTGGCACACTGCGCCCACTCGGGTTGACTTGACCTTTGCAATGTTGATGCGATCCCACAGAAAGCGTCCTTTGCTTTATTTTATGAAAGGTCAAGTCTTGTTTTAAAAGCATCATTATTATGATACTTCAGAGAAAAGCAGTCTCGATTGTGGCTGGAATTTTGTGATCCATCTCAATTTGGTTATTGTAATTGGCCAAAGTCTGCACTGTGATCTTGATATTTTAAGAATTACACATTTTCATACAAAATACAACACCCCAGGCGGTTTGATGGCGACAATCTTTCATTTCCTTGAGTAGTTAGACTGATTTTGATCTGCATACAAAGACGTCTTGGTTTTGGACTAGACTAGAACAGTAAGAACACTTGCAAAACAATACAAAAACCATCCATCCGTTTCCCAGAGTACTTATCCAGTTCGGGTCATGGGATAGCGCATGCATGGCGGCACTGAGTAGAAATTGATCCAGCCAATCAACTGGAACAATGTCTATGTGGACCACTACAACAAAATCTTTGGACAGAAACCATGGGTTGGTTTCTGTTTCACATATCCTGTTCTGGGTATTGGGAAAACTGGACCACATCCTAGCAAATGAAAGATGACTACACCCATTTGGAACCCTCTCAAAACCCAGTCAACAACCCACAATGCCCATGTGGATTAACACAGGTGTGTCCTAGGAGCTTAACCCATTTGGACATTACCAATGGTAGCTTAGAAAACATTTGTATCTCTTATCAAAGCTGAATCGATTAATGGCAATGAGAGTAGGTGGCAACCATTTGTTGGATTTTTGTCACACAGTCAGGGAGTTATGGGTAATTTTCAAACAGATTGGAGACCTTTTGGCATCATTCTCTATTTTCACGTAGAAATTCCTCTGCGATGAATCAACAACTTCTGACTACTTCTTCTGATCTCGTACTTTGTTAAGTTGTTCTTTTAACCCCAATAAATTGAATCACAATTTGTCTAGACTGAGTCCTGAATCTGGCACGCTGTTCGGCCAAGTCTTTTAGAAGTCAAGGCAGAGATGATGACCTTCATAATGGTGAAGTCCAAGACCAAGATTGGTCTTGGGTGTTGCAATACTACTGACCACAATGCTATTGCGTGGGTGGGGAGTTGGTATTGTGTGGGAATTGGCCTGAGCAACCAGCTGCTTGAAAGTGATACGTGAAACCACTAACAATACTAATGTCAGGAAATAAATAGCAATAAGATAAGAAACAATTCCTAAAACCTTTGCAGAAGCCCATTTGCCAATCATGTGTGGACCTCCCCTGCGACTGTGAGGTATGTGCTTACTCACAGATCAAGGAGCCTATCCACTGATGTAATCCAGGAGAAACCGTCCCTGGTGGTCGGTAATCCGATCCTTCCCGAGGTAATTTACAATCCCAAAACAATTTGCAATGGGCTGACTGCATCTGTTACCAGACAGAGGGGAATGTGGAGTGACATTTAGTGAGATTTACGAGGTTGACTACGGTTCGATCCCAGACTGCCAAATGTGGGCGATTGTCAAAAAACCCGGGAAGTGACTCATGACCAGGTGCTGTCAGTCAAAACGTGGGGACTCAGCGACCAAAAATCTGCCCCCAGGCACGATTCCTCACCTTCTCACCCGCCGTCGCCCAATCCGAAGCCTAGCGCTTCACGACTTCCTGTCCTATTGACGTGCTCCAATAGCGTGACGCCCTCCGCCAATGTCATCTAGCATTGGGTCATCCTCTTGCATCCTTTTGTTTTGTCTAATCCTGCTCCATTCCGTCCGTCATTGTTCATTAGGCCTTTTTTTCTCATGACTACCCGTGTAATCCCCACCCGTCCCGTCCCATCCCGTCCCTCCGCTTTCCCCTCTTGGTGTGTCATCGCCCGTATCTCCGTCACCGCTCTGGGCCTCCCAGGATAGCCGCCGTCGCCGTGTTTATTGTCTTAGTGTCAAAGTCAGACCGGCTCAGGCCAACCCGCACTTTGTCGTCATCCCCTTTTCATTTCTCCCCAGTGATAGTCTGCACGTCTGTTGTTCCTCGGACTTCCAGTTCAATTGGACGCAGGGAATTTCCTTCTTATCGTTCACCAGGGGGGCCCATTCCTCGAATTCTTGGCATGTTTTCTGGCCCGACCAGAAGCGAGGGCGTCGGTAAAACAACCCGGCCTGGCCGACGCTATCCCTGCATCTAGCGGTGACCTTAGCCACTGTGATTGATGAAGAAAAAGTGAACGAGGAGAACAGGAGGGAGGGCTAGACATCATCAAGAAAACCCCCCCAAAAACTGCAACGACGGTGGGGCAATGCTAACGCGTGTGAACTCGGTGCCAAAAATAGCATAACATTCCGAATGGCTTTCATTTCAAAGACCTTGACTCAGTCAGTTATTGATAAAAGAAGACGTGTCAGGCATTCAGATCTCCCCCGGTAGAGCCATTTGTGGCAAATTGGTAACAGCGGGGGGTCAGAGTTCCCATTAAACAGTGGGAACAAGAGGCATAAGAATGCCGACCGTGTCATTCCTCTTAGTCACGGCCCTCTTCATGATAAAGGTGGTCCTCTAAACAAAGCTTCAGCGAATTGCCACCATCAACAAAGGGCAGAGTAAATGAAAGCAGAGTTTGTGCTGCTGTTCAGCTGAATGATGCGAATTGCAGATACTGCCATTGGCGGTTAGGAAGAATGCATGCAAACACATTACTTTCATATCTTACTGTGCCAGAGATAAGAATGCTTGTTTGGAGGGAATGATGGATATAAAATTCATGGCTTGTGTAAACAATTCCGCCAAGTTCTTACTTTGAGAAATTATCGTTTATTAGAATGATGGGTCATTCCTGAATTTGGCTTCAAAATAATAAACAATAAAAAAATACAATTTTTCTGATTTTCTCCTGGATCAGATCAATGGTAAACGTTTGTATTGTTAAATATCATATATACAGTCCTGGGGAAAGGCCCGGTGGCTTGAGTGGTTAGCACGTGGGCCTCACAGCTCTGGAGTCCTGGGTTCAAATCCAGGTCGGTCCACCTGTGTGGAGTTTACATGTTTTACCCGGGCCTGTATGGGTTTTCTCCGGGTACTCCGGTTTCGTCCCACATTCCAAAGACATGCATGGTAGGCTGATTGGACACTCTAAATTGCCCCTAGTTATGGGTGCGAGTCCGAATGGTTGTCCATCTGATACAGGGTGTCCCCTGGCTTTAGCCCAAAGTCAGCTGGGATAGGCTCCGGCACCCCCCACGACCCCAGTGAGAATAAAGCGGTTCAGAGAATGAATACATATCAAATTTTCTCGGGAATTGACAATAGCTCTTTAGCTAAATATTATTGGTGACCATGAAAATAAACTCCTTTATGTATAGGAAAGAAGTTTTCAAATCTGTTCAAAGGTTCGCATTTTTAAGATAGAGAACAAATTGATGTTAAAAATGGTCTTATTCTGAGTACATGCATAACATGGTTGCATGCAGTTGAATTTTAAATTGACGATGTAAAATCCAGTGTAGTATCACTCTTTTTTTTCCTACCATGATAAAGAGGTTATGCAAACAGAGTTGCGTGCATGTTGTCATGAATAATAATGATTATTGGCCATGTTGTTTATTTTTTGAACAACTGTTCCCACAGTGATCAGACTGCAATGTAACAATTCTGGAATGACCCGCATCTTCTTGAAAGGTTGAAATTCACACTCACAAATTGGACATTGCAGTGTTCAACTGGCAAACATCTCCAGACATGGACATCTTCCAAACATAACGCCTGACAACGTACGGATATGAAATTTCCTTTCTTGTGTTTGCTCTCGGGCGTGACGAAGCCTACACACTCCCAGGGTTGACGCACAGGAAGCGACCCTGGCGGAATCAATACAGCCGCACGCTGCCGTGATAGAAGTTTGCGTTATCTGCTGTCCACCGCTGCGGGAGCCTTGATTTACGACGTCCCGCGTGTAATGAGCTTTAATTTAATGAACGGCCGCTAAAGAGGGGGCCTGAAGTGCGTCAGCGCTGGCCAAAATGTCACGTTTAAGAGGCCGGCGGGTTATAAATGGTTTGAAATACTGGCACGAACCGCCTCGCAGACGTAAGAACCCTGACTCGTACGCGTTTACATCTGCAAAGAACCCTCGCCACGGGGGTCATGTTGATAAACGTTCAGGAAGGTAACGTCACAAGTGTCACTTTTGTCTTCCTTCTGTCCGCCTTCTCTTTCTTTCACACGCGCTCGGCCCTCCTCACTTCCCATGAGCGGGACTTCCGTAGAAAAACACGGCAACCGGGTCATTGTGGGACTGACGTACAACGTGCCTGGTAAATGGCGCCCGGCCCCGATATGGCGTACATGACCCGGGGTGAGCGCGTTCAAATCTCCAGGGGCAACCTCCACGTGCGCTCGGGCATGCATCAGAGATGGGATTTGACTCTTAACTCTAGTAGAAATTGGGAGCAGCTGATCAAATGATCTACTGTTTGGCTACATCTGGTAGTTCAAGGCTCGCTCTGTTTAGAGTTCATCGATGATGAGCGGCCAGGGAGCACAACTGGAGGCGCGTGGGAGAAAGTGAGACGAGGGGGAAGCCATCCGGAGAGAGGGAGAGTTGTAGACAGACGCGCCGTGCAGTGACGGACAAGGAAAGAATGTTTAGAGCGACTGAGAACGGCGCTAGGAGGAAGCGGGACGCTCCGAGACGCTCTCGGCCCGATTAGCAAGCGTTTCAGATGGAAGGGGGAAGACGGAAAGAGTGTTTGCACAGTAAAAAGTTCCCTCTTGCGTGGGCCTGCTTGCTTTTGTAGTAACTCCCCCCACCCTGTAATAATCACTATCCTTTTCATTCTTCAAAAAGCTCATTCGCAGAATTCCTCGCAAGTAAATGACGTCAGTGTCATCCAGATTGAAAGTGTAGTTACCGCAGCATTGATAAAGTCAGATTGTCAAAAGTCAGTCAGATTTGGATTGATTCCAGATTGACGAGATTCCAATTTCTTAACTGAAAGTGCCTATTGATCAGTTCTAATTGCAATTGTCACTAAATGGTCGGCATACAAAAAAAATAATACATGATATCACTGATGACATCATAATACAGAAACAAAATATCTTTTATAGGGTATTTTGTAGGGGGGTAAATCACTCATTTCATGAAAATATAATGTAAATCATATGGACAGTTGGATACAAAGGCATTTAATCCATGTAACGATCCAAATCGAGGTATCGTTTGTCAAACTATAGCCCTAATATCTCATTTTCATGTGAAATGATGCACAACTCTAAAGCCGAGATATTATCATTACAAAGCAATCAATGACATCATCTGACCAGCCAAGCAACAAATCAATTAAATGGAAATTCTTCTTTTATTTCGCAACCCGACTGCTGTCGCAACCACAAAATTCCGTTATAACCAGATGATATTTCCCAATACAAAAACCACAAAGCCCACGCCCATAACATTAAATCCCTAATATCTTAAATAACTTTACCCTCATAAAATCAACAGCAACAAATGTCGTCATTGAGAAAATCACAACTTGATAATGCTGAACTTCTCAAATCACCGAATGAAGACGGACATCGAAACTTGACTCTGCTTCTCACAGAGGATAAAGAATATACGACAGTGGCGGCACGCTGCTAGATATCAAAGTCTTTTTAGTCGCATGCAAATTGTCCTCGTGACTAAAAAAGTGATGCAGACGAAAATATGCCCTCACATTCTCCTTTATTTAGCTCAAGTCAGAGCGAAACATTAATGACGGCTGCACAAAGCAGACAGGTGACTCAAGTCGTTAGGGCCAAAGTTTTAACGAGTCCGAAATCATCGGCTTCCGAGAAAAGTCTGCTTCCTGTGAAGTGGACCGGAGGTTACGATGGACAGAAGAAAGGGCGACCAGACTGGTAAGGAATTGAAGTGGTGATGATTCATTGAAAAAATGAGACGGGCTGAAAATGACAACAGAATGGCCTGCAGGGGAAGCATTTTCACTAGAAAACAGGAAATAACTTCAGCGATATGCAATGTCAAGGCGTGAACTAAACAGCATTGGAGACCAAAATCATTTTTTCCAAATTCACTTTTCATTCATAAGAACGCGGCGAAATCCCCTTTTTTTTTCTTCCCAAGACTGAGTTGGAGTCAAAGATTTGCGCAATCATTAATTTGAAGTAACTTGATAATGCCATGACATCATTAAGTCAAGAGTCTTAATATGATGAAGATGACAATGCTGACATTCTTTCATTTATTTCATTATTCGATGACACTTTAAGCTCCTCAGAGTAGTTACCGATCAAAAAGTCATGCACTGGAATAAAGTGGGAATCTTTCTCATCAATTCATTTCATGATAACGGTGCTGTCACAAATAAATGGCAGATGAGCTAACACTGAGGTAGTAAGGTGGACCCAGAAGCAGGGCGGCACAAAAAATATATATATTCCCCCCAAAAAATTCACTTACGAAAAATACGAAAGAAAGTGTAAACAATTTCCCGAAAAACACGAAAGAAAGTGTAAACAATTTCCCGAAAAACACGAAAGAAAGTGTAAACAATTTCCCGAAAAACACGAAAGAAAGTGTAAACAATTTCCCGAAAAACACGAAAGAAAGTGTAAACAATTTCCCGAAAAATACGAAAGAAAGTGTAAACAATTTCCCGAAAAACACGAAAGAAAGTGTAAACAATTTCCCGAAAAACACGAAAGAAAGTGTAAACAATTTCCCGAAAAACACGAAAGAAAGTGTAAACAATTTCCCGAAAAACACGAAAGAAAGTGTAAACAATTTCCCGAAAAACACGAAAGAAAGTGTAAACAATTTCCCGAAAAACACGAAAGAAAGTGTAAACAATTTCCCGAAAAATACGAAAGAAAGTGTAAACAATTTCCCGAAAAACACGAAAGAAAGTGTAAACAATTTCCCGAAAAACACGAAAGAAAGTGTAAACAATTTCCCGAAAAACACGAAAGAAAGTGTAAACAATTTCTCGAAAAACACGAAAGAAAGTGTAAACAATTTCCCTAAAAAAGCAACTAACAACCAACCACATTAAATGAAGTTACGCCCAGAAATACACAGAAACACAACATGCTAAGGCCAAAGACAGATCTCATCTCATCTCATCTAATTTTTGGAACCGTTTTATCCTTATTAGGGTAGCGGGGGTGCTGGAGCCTATCCCAGCTGACTCTGGGGCAGAGGCGGGGGACACCCTGGATCGGTGGCCAGCCAATCGCAGGGCACAAGGAGACAAAGGACAACCATGCACACTTTAGAGTGTCCAATCAGCCTACCATGCATGTTTTTGGAACGTGGGAAGAAACCGGAGTGCCCGGAGGAAACCCACGCAAACTCCACACAGGTGGACCCACCTGGATTCAAACCCAGGACCCCAGAGCTGTGAGGCCGACGCGCAAACCACACGCTCCACCGGGCCGCCCCCAAAGACAGATATGTCTTATATAAAGCAAAGTTGGCATCTTATACTTACACTGGTGGCCATCTTGTGACAGAGTTCTTCTCTGGGAAGTTCTAAAGTCAAAAACATAAAGTTCCTGATTTCCCTTCCTGAAATACTTTATTTACAACCGCTTTGTTTTATTAGCGGGTTGTCTGAAAATTAATTGAAAAGTGAACAATCTGTAATTATTTCAAAGATCAAACTCCGTTGATTTTAATGTTATGTGCCTCACATAGTCCAGTCCTTAAGACGAGCCACACTTATTTTGAGAACCTTTTTACTTGTTACCTCAGCCAATTTTATTTACTTGTTGGAACCAAAAAAGTAAGATGCTTGAGAAAAAAATACTTATTTTTGAAGTGCAATTTTTTCCAGCGTAAACAAAATGCCGAAACACAATCAAATGGACAAAGCAGGAAAAAACATCCAAGGATGCTAACATTAACCAAGAACCAAACTAAACAAAAACCAAAAGTTACGTATGCGCCAACCCACTAGAAATTTCCATCAAATATATCTCATCTTGGCAAACTTAGTCATTTTAACAGAATCCAATATTTCGCAATTGTGTTCTGCTGGCAATATCAACACATTTGACTGGAAAATTTCCAGTTTGGAAACATACTGATTCATTTGTCTACGGACTCTTGTAAGAACAGAAAAGCGTTTCATGCTTTCTCACCGCACGATCATCTTTATGTTTTTACATGAACACTCAGTCCTAATTCCACGTCTGACTTCTCAATACGACAACGATGCAGTGTTTTCGGACGTTAAATGATCAAATCCTTCCATCCGTCTATGTTTAGAAGACCCCGAGTTGTCCGAAGACCGCACGGAAGCATCCTTGAAAGTGTGAAAGTGCCGCACGTGAGTCACTAATCTCAGCAACACTCACTCCGGCGGCGTCGTTTACACATCAAGACCGTCTTGTCGAAGGTTGTACACGAGGGAAAGTGCATTAGTCAAAGACTTGAGGAGGGTCCCGTGCATGAGCGGCAGGTTGACCCTTGACCCTTATCACAAACAGCGGCAAAGAATACGAGCCGGAGACGTCATGTATTGCTCATTAAGCGCTGCTCCCTTCCTGTGTTACTATACAGTGGTACCTCTACATATGAGCAGCTCTACCTACGAGATGCTCGAGATACAAGGAAAATTTCTAGCAAATAATTCGCTCTAGATATGAGAAAAATTTCGAGATGCGAGAAAGCCAGGTGGCCATGACATGAGAGGCTGTTTATCATTGTAGCGCAGTCTTTTATTTCCGCATCTCTTTCGTGTATAACAGATATCTACGAGCACTGAATGGTTTCTTCACATGAGTTTCCGCTACACATGGGCCAGAAAACGCACAACTTGCATGCGCGGGAAAAAAGAGGGCTTTCTGGGTAATGAAGTATACTCGTGCACACAATACCGATAGGCAATGGCACCCTTTCTCAGAATAAAACTTCATTACCCACAATCAATACGTGAGTAGGCTGAGCTTTTATTACTATTAAACCACTAGTTATGCGTTACTTTGTTAATAGATGGCAAATTACAAGAAATAAAACATTTTTTCCAATCCAATATCCTGTTTTAGGTGTTTTTTCAGAGGGTTGGAACGAATTCATTAGTTTTTAGTTCAATTCAATGGGAAACGTCCGCTCGAGTTACGAGAAGATTGACATACGAGCTCAGTCCCGGAACGAATTAAGATCGTATGTAGAAGTACCATTGTACTATATTTAACCACCTATAAACAACTATTCACACACTCATTTTCTCTCTGACGCAGGTAGAAAATACAAGAGGATATATGGGGGGGTTGTAGGGCAGCAACGGACCCGCGAGTCGGGGTTCGGTTACCATAGCGAATCCCTGGGATAAGATGCCCCGTCGGAGTCACTCACGTGGGAGCGAGCCGGAGAGAATGAATGAGGGGGCCGAATGACGGTGTCGAGGGGAAAAAAAGAGAGAACACAAGGTCAGAAGGAAACTTAAAAGTATCCTGTTATGGGAGAGTAAACATTAACATGAAAAGGTTGGGCCTTTGGTTTCGTCTTTGAAAGTAATCACTGCGTTTGTTTACTCAAGCCCCTACTGGAATTCCCTGGAGGAAATGAGCGTGCGCTTGAAAAAAAAAAACTGAATTTATTACCAGTCCTTCCGAACGCCGTTGCGTCACGGCCAACGTTTCCCTTGTTGACCAATGACGCTCTGAGGGAAACGGACCTGACCGCAAAAACCACGCAAATTGTTTTATTGTCCACCTGGACGGGCAAATACTCACAGCCATAAAAACAGACGGGAAAAAACAGCCATATCGCAATGGACACGCGGTTCAGAATGGCAATAGAAGACTACCTCACCCTATTGTAAAAATATTTTGCCTGGTAAATGAGAAAGTTGACTTATTCATTCATTTTCTGAACCACTTATCCTCGCAAGGGTTGTAGGGGGTGCTGGAGTCTATGCAACAATTGAACAACCAATCATGACAACCTTGCCATAATAAAATATGTTCCTTTTAGTAGTTTCGAAATATTGGCAGTAAATGGAAAAAAACCCAATTGTGCTTAAATTTTTCCCACAAACGAGAAATATTTCCATACATGTTTTACCCTGGACTCATCAGCGTTGGTGGTGACAGTAAACTCGGTACACGGTCCATTGGTCGACGGTCTTTTGGTCGCCCGGAAGGTTATTGATAATTACCATTTAAATCGTTGCTCAAATTCCCTAAATACAAACTGTGAATTACTATTTAGTCATACTTAATGCCCTATTAATTATTAGGCTAAAGAAAAGCTCCAAATTTCCCGGACTTTTATTGTTTTTTGTTGGAGAACTTGTTAAGACCCTGACTGACATGTACATACAAACTCTTCTACACTCACACGTCGGCTCAGTGAAACTGCTCATGGCCATTGTTGGCTTTTATTGATGCGTAGACCGTGTTGTTTTACCTTGTTTGATTGCCGGTCTTTTGGTCGCCTGTTGTCGCGGTCCGGGCGACCAAACGCTTGATGACTCAAAATGTAGCATTCCAGTTGAAATTTTTTGCATGTCTATCTATCGTTGTCAATAGCAGGTAATGAGTTCACTTCCTTATAATAATAATAATAATAATCGGACATAGGCCATGTCGTCATTACCACAACACAAAATGACGACATGGCCTATGTCCGATTATTATTATTATTTATTTATTATTTATTATTTATTGAAGGATACTTACAGGTCTCTTGCTGTTGTTTTTGGGTCACATTTTGCACATTTGTGGCATTCCAGGGACACTTGCTGTCCGTTTAGGATCATTTCTGGGTCACTGAAAAAAAACACAAAACCCCCTTGGTCACTTTCTGTATATCATGAAGTTTATACAGATAACTGATGTTGGGCCATTTAAAAAAAAAATAATGTGCCCACTGGAAATAATTAGGTATGTTTTTGTCAAATTTTGGTAACAATAACAACAAAAACGCCTTAATTTCCCGAAATGGGTTGATTATGTGAATTGGACTTTTTAAAAAATGAAGGATGCAATATGGACATTTTTATAATTGGAAATGAATGAGGCTTTTAAAAAATAATAATAATAATAATAAAAAACAACAACAACAAAAACTGTATTTTGCTTCATCTGCAACCGTCAATAGTTGTTGTGTGACTTTTTGGAACGTTGAAATGACGTCCACGGGTCCGAATACTATTGTAGCATCCCTAAAACAAAGAGAATGACGTGTTTACAAAAGCTGTCAAATAATGATGGTTTTCACCCGCATTACTGTTAAAAAAAAATCCCATTTACTAACACCTGGGATAGCATGATCATACAACCGTGTGATCCTCCCCTATTCGTCGTAACGTCAACTCCGAACAACAACACCATGGTGTTTGTCTTGTCGGAGAATACGGCTATAATCACTCCCAATATGTTCAAATCGGTGCGTTAAAGAGGCTTTGGCAAACACGGTCATGAATCAAGCAACTGTGCGGGCAAAAACCACCAAAGGTGAGCGAAGAGTGGCGGGCATTGAAATGATGTGAAGCCTGCGTAATAATGTGTGAACGCACGCCACGGCGCACAGGAAACCCAGTGTTGCGCAGCTGAGAGAAGCTTGTGTGAGTAAAGTTTGTCTGGCGGCGAGGCCGTGTCACAGGTTCCCCTTCCTCGCCGTTGCCTTTGAGGTCGCAGCCTAAGTGTCTCACTCTGTTTCTCCTCCTGTGGCGCTTTAACACACATCGGTGATGTAATGGGTAGCATATGAAGGCCACACACACGTAGATGCACAAACACACACAAACAGCGATGCCCGACGCGCTACACAGGCACCGCATTTATACCGCCACATGCCCATAATTACACACGCGTACACCCATTTGCACAAACCCTGGATTCCCCCTTTTCCAGCAGACATGTGCCAGTAAAAAAATAAAAAGGCCTGACGCCCCTCTTTTGTGTAGGAAGCGTGCTCGCACAACAACACAGCAGTTTTTTTTATGGGCATGCAACCATTTTGGATTCCTAAATTGGAAGTTCAAAGTAGGGCCAATAAGCTTCACATTACCAAGGGACTGTTTTTTTTCCACAATGGAAATTTTTGATGTAAGGTACACACTTTGAATGCTGAGTTCAGAATAGGCCATTTTTTTTTCGTTGTGCGATGGGTCCTCACGCAAAGTCAACGTAATCTCGAATGAAAAAGTGACAGGCGGCCTCGAACGTTGAATTTTAGTGCCGCGAGTTGATCTTTCTATGACAGGACACAGCCAATCAAATGTTTTCTCGTTGACGTGACTTCAGCTACTGGCACTGGAATCTTCCTCAACATTCAATCAACTAAAGTGCAACAAAAGAAAGACAAAAATGATGGCCACAAGAATACGCCAAATAAAACTCCCAGGTGGCACATTATAACCGTTCAGTCTAAGAAGACACTCTGATTTCAAGTAGCTGAACTGGACAGGTTAAAAAAAAACTGCAAAATAAAAAGAAGAATATGCTAAATATTATAACTACTACTACACCTTGGGTTTGTTCCGTGCGAGGTCGCCACAGAGAATCCAATTTTTCCATCTCACCTTTTGCATCATGTCCTCGCTCACTACATCCAGGTAGCGTCTCCCAGGTCGACCTCTAGCTCAGTTGCCGACCAGTTCCACCCTCAACATCCTTCTACCGATATAGTCCCTACCTCTCTCACGGAAATCCCCAAACCATGCAAGTCTGGTCTTTCTGAACTTGTCTCCAAAACGCCTAACCTTCCCTATCCTTCTTATTGTCTCATCCCTAATCCAACCTTTTGCAATTCCTCCAGAAATGGCTTTTGTCTCTATTCAATAAATCCGTGCTAGCCAATGTCTGACAAAGTGCATAAAAGTCAGGAATCGAAAAGGAACAATGAATGAAGAGATAGCAAAGATGGAGGACTTCAAAATGGTTAGGTAGAGAAAACAATCCAAGCCATCCAGCTAGCTAATCTCTGCTTAAAATGAACAACAAAGTTCATAAAATAGTGATAAGGCCAGACATAAAGAACGGAGAAGTTGCACAACTGGCAGTGGCAGAAGCAAATATAGCATTTTCATTTTTATATTTGTAAATATTCATCATACTGGTAGGTCTTCACACTTTTCCGAACCCAAAAAGTAACTCTGAAGTTCAAAAGGCAAGTATCAAAACATTACTGTTCTAGACATGAGGTAGTCTCCATCTTGTAGCTATAGGCTATACAGTACTACAATTAAGCTATAATAATAGAACACTTTGAAAAGCACACAAAAAACAGACTTGTATTGTCTAAAACCCTCCAATTAATTCAATGAATAAAGCGTTACGGGCATCTGTTTGTGTGTGTGTTGAATGGATGGAGTGCCTGTGAACCACCCAGGAGACCCCCATCATAAGCGCAAGAAGGAGAGTGACTAACTTCACTCTTTCTTTTCTTCTCCTCCCCAGCTGTGTCTTCAAACGGCCTTTTGATGTGGCAAATTAGAAAGAAGGAGCGAGTGTGTCAATATCTAACCCTCATTTTCCCTCCATGCTGTCGACCCGAAAAAAGAGCATGCGACCTTTTTCGCTAGCCATCATCCAATTAGTCGGTGGAAGCCCCTGACCACTGCGCAGGCAAATCCGCGTCGGCGTAAGAATGGAATTTCACCCAGCGCCAATTATTACAATACCACAAAATGAGTGTTTCTCCTAAAAAAAAACTTTCTTACTCCTCCACGTTCTTTCTTTCCTTCTGTTCGTAGGCATTTCTTTGTAAGTAGTGTAAACACTCAGATACCTTATCCCTCTGGCATGACTGGAAAGTCATTTTTGCCCTTTTTGCAACAGCGGGTCATGCTTTACTGCACCTGACAGACTCTTTCCAGTCAGGTCCATGTCAGGATTGTTTAGTAAGAATACAGGAAACATAACGCATGCTCAATGGCAGTTAATAAGAACTTGTATCAACAAAAAAAATATGTCCATCCATTTCTTTGGGCTCAAAAGTGACACCCTGGAGTGGCCGCGCGTCATTAATGGATCTCATGTTGACGCAGGTGACCAGTCCTACGCCTGCGTGTGCGGTCGATTGGTCGCCGGTCTTTTGGTCGCCGTGTTTTGGTCGCCGGTCTTTTGGTCGCGGTCTTTTGGTCGCGGTCTTTTGGTCGCCCCAACTGCGACAACGGGCGACCAAAAGAGCGGCGACCAAAAGACCGACGACCAAAAGACCGGCGACAAAACAAGGTAAAACAACACGGTCTACGCATCAATAAAAGCCAACAATCGTCTTTATTGTTTCCCAAAACATCTATTTCGTATTGTCATGAATTTAGTGATCAGGAGTGGTTAGGTAATAATCCAATCAAATGAGTCAAACCGCCTTTGAGATGTGGCATTTTGTTAAAAAGAAAGGTTTTCATTCAAATATCTGAAATGTTTTAGCACCATATTGTAAAAATTGTCAAAAATCCTTTTAGTATTTTCTCTTGCTTCAGATGAAATATTAATTTTTGTATTAAATTTGTGCAGATCCTATTAAATTGATTGTTAAGATCTAATCAAAATCAAATGGTGCCAGTTGTTCATCATAAGATAATGAAATTGGAGATTTCCACTCCTCATTTCAAAATGATTCAAATTGACCAAGATTTATCAACAACAAAAGAAGAAAAATACATTTTTATCAAAATCAACACCCAGAAACTAAATATTTCACCAAACTCCCTTTGAAATTCAAACCAAACACAATATACCCCCGTTTTTCCCAGGTTCTTATTTTCCGCATTTTTTTGCGGAAAACGGCGAAAAACGGGGGAATACTGCAAATATACCACACAATCCATTTTGCTCCAAGTCAAAAGGTTCCTTAAGATAGCGTGAGGAGCCTCGTTTCTGCTCTGCAAATCGCGTGTGTACGTTATACGTATGTTGTCATGCTGTCCTGCATGACCTCGTTCAGTGGGCACCCCACCCACAGTGTACAAGCGTGCGCTCATGTACCCTCAAAAAAAAAAAAAAAAAAAAAAAATTCAGATGGATGTGCATGTGTTCTCACTGTTTCTATGCAACGCTTTTCAGAGGCCCCTTCTGGTCCGGTCCTGGACAACACCTCTCTCTGCTATCCGTCGCTCACTCCTCACTCTTTCCTTCACCCTGGAGAGGAAGGGAGGGAGAAAGAAAAAATGGGAGGTGGATAGTATGTGTATGCATGTGTGTGTGTGTGGTGGGTGGTGGGTGGTGGGGCAGTGGAAATAACAGGCTGCTGTCTCAAAAGGGGCAGAAAAGGAGAGGAAAAGGTATTTGCAGGGCAATGCACTGTAAAAAAAAAAAAACTTCCTATTAGTCATGCTTGGTTAAGATTTGATGTAGGCATAACTCAAATTCTTAAGTCACTTATTTGTCGTTAAATCATTTGAAGTTAGGTTAGTGTTGTGAACTTGATTAAAAGGGTTAAATTGGCTTTCTTGATGTGGAATGATAAGCCCAACCTCGATGCTTTCAAAAAAAGCGCGCAAAAAGACAGCAAGCCATCGTGTTTAGCTCAGTTGTCTGCCCATGTTCGAATCCCGCTTGAAGTAACTTCTTTTATATTTCACTGAAATATAATATATTTCCTTCAAATTTTGAGTTCAAACTACTTGACAATTTACTTAACTATTTATAAGCCTAGTGGGCTGCCAGTCTTTTCATGACATCTTCCCGCTCCATCATTATAAAAAGAAAGAAAGTACACATTTCGCAATTGTGACATCTTATGGTGAATACGTGAACAAACCTGTTCTGCCAATACTCTGAATTGCAGTGTATTTTTGTTTCTTTGTTTAAACCCTATTTCAAGACGATGCCTCTTTAAGTACGTTTAAGTAATCTCGTCATGATTTCAAAGTTTCTGTCAACTCCTAGTTTGTATTTTGACTTTATACTTTTTCTAAACTGCGAATGCCATCATTGCATGGCAAATGTTGAGTACAAACTCCTCAACTAAACATTGAGTTTTAACCTGAAAACATGATTATTTAAATGTATTGAGTTGACTTGAAATTCACATTTCTGCAACATTTTTTACAGTGTCAAAAGCTTACAAATAATACAACAACAAGAGAAAAAAATATCCCCAGACATGAGCAGGTACTATGAAAGACACATGACTGATGAGCTCAAGTGATACATGTGAAGACAATGGGCAAATAGGGAAGAGATTTGGAGATGGTCAGATAAGACCAGATGCGAACATGATTGGCGCACGGAGGAAGAGGTGCGGGACAGAAACCGGCCGGCAGGGATGGGAGGGGAGAAAGTGATAGAGGAAAGTAGAAGCAGAAACAACAGAATTTTTGCAAAGAGAGAGAGAGAGAGAGAGAGAGAGAGAGAGAGAGAGAGAGAGAGAGAGAGAGAGAGAGAGAGAGAGAGAGAGAGAGCGAGAGGGAGGAGAGTGAAGAGGGCAGAAGGGAGGGGAGAGAAAAGAGAGAGAGAGAGAGAGAGAGCAAGTGTGTGTCTATGTTTGTGTGTGTATGTGTGTGTGTGTGTGTGTGTGTTTTTATGAATGAAGTGAGTCACAGGCGATGTGTCATAGGCCCGACGTCTTTATAAAGGAAGTTTTAAACAAGCCTAAACACTTCACTTGCGGCATAAATTGGACTTATACACATCGCATCCATCTCTCTGCTATTTCTCTTTTCATCTGTCCAAGTGCCTCCTTCTCATCTTCCATAAAGACTCCAACATCTCAAACTTTGCTCCAACTTTGCTTTTTTTTTTTTTTTAAATCCAAAAAGAAAATTGGACGCTATTGAATTTTATTTGATTTGACTTAAAATTCTACCTGGTCTTCAGGAGGCATTTTGACTGAAAAGGCGCCAAAGCAGAAGCTGGAACACGTGACACGTCTATTTATTGTTTTTTTTAATTTATTTATTACTATTTATTTATTTATCAACTTGCTGTCTGGGTTTCCATTCTATTGGATTCAAACCAATATGAAATGTAAGTGAACGTTTTAGTGATATTTTTGATTTTTCTTGAGATTTTCTGAATTGAACTTTTTTCCCCCTCCCAAAATAATGTCATTTCTGTTTGCCGATAGCGTGCATGTCCCGCTGAATTTTCTTAAAACAACAGCAAATATTTGAACTATTCTGAAACGATTCCACTTTGAAGGACAGTGAGTTCACATCCCACGTGTTATTTTGTCTGTAAACGGTTGCGGTTCACCTGTAATTATCAAACGTCGGCGGCTTCAGCACCACCGTGGTCCCCTCCTTTTTAAACGCTTTACACTAGCTTGTATTTTGAAACTTGAAAGAGCAAAAGAATGAATGAGCTTACTGTTTTTGCCGCGTCTGACTTGGCCCCGGCTCTCTATAATTTATAGCGGCAACACATGCACCTATCCAGTTGCAGGTGTGACAACCAGCCGCATTCATTGCTCGGTTTTATCCCGGGCCAGGAGTGATGGCGATGGTGTTTAATGATTTGCCTGTAAAAACATGAATCTGTCACCGAGGCTCAACACGGGGGCGCCTCGTGCCAAGTCTACAGCTATTGTTTATATTATGGTGCAATATCTTCCCCCGGAGTTGACAGCAGCAGCCTGAGGTCATTATCATTACGGGCGAGATGACAGCGCCTCCCAGCTAATTGCTTCCGTTTTTTCTCTCTCTCTCTCTCTCTCTCTCTCTCTCTCTCTCTCTCTCTCTCTCTCTCTCTCTCTCTCTCTCTCTCTCTCTCTCTCTCTCTCTCTCTCTCTCTCTCTCTCTCTCTCTCTCTCTCTCTCTCTCTCTCTCTCTCTCTCTCTCTCTCTCTCTCTCTCTCTCTCTCTCTCTCTCTCTCTCTCTCTCTCTCTCTCTCTCTCTCTCTCTCTCTCTCTCTCTTCTCCTGCCAGTGCTGCTGGACTCGTCGTCGTCTCTGCTCTTCTCGCTGCTATTGGCCCAGCTTCCCGTCTTCTCGTCTGCCTCCCCGCTACCTCAGCGGCGCTCCAGCGAAATGGACAAGCTGTTTAACCAGACCAGAAATCTCATGAAGCTCACGCAAGAATTGCTGGTAAGTGGCATGGGATTGGCAGGTGTCAAACTCGGGGGCAGCGGGCAAGTTCTGGTCCGCTATGTCATTTTTTTTGGACAAAAGATTTGCCGCCATTTTCCTTGAAATCTAATCATAGCCCTGAAAAATGCGACTTATGTGATGCTGAGGGGCAATTTAACACTACTACTGTCATTTTCGGACATTTTTTTTAGAGACCGCTGGCCCATTTCTGTATTTTACCGGCTAATGAACCGCATGCCTTTTTGTGTAAATATCCCACAATACAATGTGGACACCTGCGGCTTATAGTCTAGTACTTTTCGACTTGTATAAGAACAAATACACTTGTGAAATCTGGTGGGCGAGGCTTATAGTCAGTTGCAACAGTCAAAAAAAATCTTTAAAAAAATCTAATAATCTTGATCTAACACACTATATACTATTTGCAAAGTTGTGTAAAGAGCCTTTCCCGTGTTCTTTAGATGGCGCTAGAGCAACAAATGCATTAAAATGGCACCCTAAGATACAAGCTCAAATATCCGTCCCAGCATAAAAAACACTGAAAATGTGATTTTTTTGCCAATCTTCTGCACTCAATTGTATTTTTATGCATTTTTTTTTGGCTGTAGTTTTACGGAGCACACTTCTTTTTCTTTAGCCACAGCCGTACCGTTATTGCACATTCATTTACATATCACACTCCCAAGCTGACAAATCATATTCAAAAGACGCTATTAGATAAGACATAGAAGCTAATGCACAATGCGTCTTTTAAAAAAAATGACTGGCTAGCCATTACTTATTACAGCATTTTAAGATTAAATGTACCTTTTTCTTTGGTGATCTACAGTTAAGCATTCTCCCTTGTCCCTGGCTCAAGGCTTTTTATTATTCTTCCGAGCCATTGCACCCAAGTCTAATTGCCTAATAGCATTAATTAAAGCACTAAAGTTATTTAGAAGTTTACACTCCAATCTTTTGGAACGGGGTTTGTGAGCTCAGCTATTACGTAGGACTCCGGACAGACTTAAGCTGCTTTTAACTGATGACCGACTGGCCAGAGATTTGACTGACTGACCTCACAGAACGCTGACTCAGCAACCTTATGTCACCTGACTTGCACAGAAGCAAAGGGGATTTAAAAAGTGGGTTGAAAAAGAAAATTTCTCACCTTCAGCTCAACATATCAACCACGAAACAACAACAACAACCAATACTGCACAAGATGTTTGCTTGGACTGGTGTTTGGTTTCTGCGGCAAGACTGTGGAAATGTGATTGCAGTAAAGGAAGCTTGTATTTTTCCCACCACATTCTACGGACACGTCTGAGTAAATGCGCCAGTTTTGTTGACATTCGCGCGGCTAGGAAAATGTCATGCGAGAATGTCGCCAAGATTGGTCTCCAGCTGGCGTTTTGTAACAGGTGAAAATACACCGAGATCATATCTGCGCATCTTTGGTTTCGCGTGACTGATCCAGATTCTATTTTTGCATTATGCAAACCCTAAAACTCTTTGTGTTGGGGAGATAAAGCTAATAATAGCCTCATAACGCTCTCTAGTCTTGATTAGTCCATGTGAAGTAGTAGTGTTCTATATATGTACTATGTACTATGTGTGTTTGAGGCTATCACTGTCGCCATCGTTTAAACCTGTGGTTCGGCTTTGAAAAACACATGCACACATCAAGGAGCATTGGGGACAGTATTTGACAGTGTTTGGTAACATGGAAGATGTCTTTTTTTCTTATTGTGTGGAATTTTTGCTAAAAAGAGGACATCGTTCGGAAAGATAAATAGAATAGGAATCCGTGGAAAGTCCCGGCGAGACGAGCAATGAAAGTGATGCTTTTAAAACAGGAGCTGGAGCGTATAACGTATAAGTTTATATAAGTTTTTGTGACAAAACCATGCAAATGTGGCCAAGAGTGTCTGTACGGTGGCAAAGTGTGTGTGTGTGTGTGTGTCTCTCTGAGAGTGCATTTTTGCGGTATGGGGCTTATTGAGGTTTCTGTAAATAGTCACGGTTGTGTAGGTGTGGTGTTTAGTGTTTTACTTTTGGTCGCCACAGCAAAGTGACTTGATAAAAATAAAACAAAAAAAAGATTTATCGCATTCTTGTATTTGCATTCAAGGAAGACAGACGCTAGACGTTAAGTTTTGCCGGGTGAGGTCATGAGCCAAAGAGGAGGGAGCGAGAAAAAGGAGGATAAGAGGGGGAATTAAAAGGATGAAAAAGATGGAGCTAAAACCACAAGAGATGAAGAGATGACAGAGTGCTGTGTATGTGTGTGTGTGTGTGTGTGTGTGTGTATGTGTGTATGTGTGTGTGTGTACCTGATAGGAACGATGGACAGAGGAGGACAAAAGCTGTAGAGACAAAACACAGGACCGCAACATAAGTGAGCTCTTACGAACAGACACAATGAGGCACATTCATGCTTAAAAATAACATTTTAAAAAACACAAACAACAACAACAGGTTTAGGAAAAATGTTGGCACAAAACATTTCTGAACACTAATCACCTTAATGTTGTTATGTTCTCTGAAGGATGAGCCATCATTCATTATAGAATCAGACATGCTTTTGCTCAATTCTCATTTTTCTGAACCGCCTTACCCTGAATTGGTGGCCAGCCAATCGCAGGGCACAAGGAGACAAACAACTATTTACGTTCACACTCATGTGGGAGGAAACCGGAGTACCCGGAGAAAACCCACACAGTCCCGGGGAGAACATGCAAACTCCACACAGGTGGACCGACCTGGATTTGAACCTTGTCTCCCACTGTGAGGCCGACACGCTAACCACTCCACCAATGGGCCGCCCCGCTTTTGCGCAATTGTTCTATAGCACAGGTGTCAAAGTGGCGGCCCGGGGGCCAAATCTGGCCCGCCGCATCATTTAGTGCGGCCCGAGAAAGTAAATCATGAGTGCCGACTTTCTGTTTTAGGATTAAATTAAAATGAAGAGTATAAATGTAGATTACATTTCCTGATTTTCCCCCTTTTAAATCAATAATTGTAATTTTTTAATCATTTTTTTCTGTGTTTTTAGTTCAAAAATCATTTTGTAAAATCTAAAAATATATTTAAAAAAAGCTAAAATAAACATTGTTTTAGATCTATAAAAAACGGAATATTCAGGGCTTTTTATTCAGTTCTTTTAATCCATTTATAAAAAAAATATATCTAAATATTATATCTAAAATGGTCCGGCCCACATGAAACCGAGTTGACGTTAATGCGGCCCACGAACTAACCCGAGTCTGACACCCTTGTTCTATAGAAACACCTTAGTAGAGCTAGAAATTTCACTTGCACTTCTATAAAATAAAAAAAAAGATGGAGTAATATCCATATACGGGAAAGCTGAGCTAAGAGCTGGCTCATAAAATGAAACTGATAAGTCAAAGTCCCAGTGTCCCCTGATGAGTTCAATTCACCTGCATGGATATTGTTTACCCCCTCTGGTGGTCCGGATGAGAAATACAAGATAGTGAGAGCAGATGTGGATGACAACACAATACTCTGTAGCTGAGCAGTGGGCAGTACTGCGTCATTACATCTTTTTATAGTGGCTTTGGAGTTTCCCTTCTGCTGTATGCTGTCGCTGCGCTCTGCTCTGTTGGCCACGGCATGCGTTGTTGTGTGCACAAAACTTCCTGTGGGTTCAGGTCATTTGCTCTCATTGTTGACATTGGGTGGCCAGACTTGAGTACAAAGTACAGGCACATGCAGTTGAAAGTAGGAGTTCAAGAGATTTAGTACTGTATATGTATATATGTAAATATATATATATATATATTTATTATCTCATTTTTTTTACCTATTTATTTATGTCTGAAAAAGTCTTTTCCTGTGTCTGTATTCTCACCCTCTAGCTACTGTGACATTGAAATTTCCCGAATACAGGATAAAGTTATCTAATCTAATCTAATATATATATATATATATATATACAATACACATGTTTGAAGATAACTGCTGAAAATGTGAAAATATACCAAGAACGACAACATCAGCTAGCTCACTGAGTTTCACTAGCTTGGTATTCCTTTTCTATTTTGGGGCAAAGTTAAAGCCAGATCTGATGCTGAATCTTAAAAAATAGCCATTTGTTATTTGGTGAATTAAAAGGTACTTTTAGGTTGTTATTGCTAGGCCCAAGTCTGTTAGCTCGCAAGTAATCCGACGTGGAAAAGGCCAACTGTTGGACCCCAGAACAACTAATTAAATTAAATTCCAGACCTTGGAGGCCTTAAGGGATGCCTCTTCCTTTTCTATAACATGCATAGGCATAATTTTTTTTTTTTAAGCGGTAGATTAAGTAATGCCCAATTTTCCATGTGATGCAGTGACATTTGGATGACAGTCGACAGTTGAGCGGGGCGTGGTGGGACGCACTCAGCATTTCAGAACAGAGACGTAGGCTTGATTTTTCATGATTTTGAAGCCTCATTTTATACACTTGGAATTTGTATAAATCATATATGTTTGGCAGATTTATTAACAACAATCTTCTTTATGGTGTTGACTTCACACGGTGAGAACATAAAGTAAATGCCCCAAAACAGACTTCCCAAATGTAGTAAAGGATTTTTTTTGGACAACCAATACCTGTTTGAACACAACTTTGCTGCAAGCTGATTTGTGACAGGATAATGATAACTTAAACTGACAGGTCCTTCTTAGTGAAACAAAACAACATGAAAGAATATCTGAAATGAGCTCATACTGTAAAAACATATCAGTGCAGTCACATTTTTTTCAGCGTTAAAAGTCCCTCAAATCTCAATCAAACAAGCCCTCAAACTCTCCGCATTGTCAAACGAAAGTACAGAGTGGAAAATCTAGTCCTGAACTATTTTAACTTATGGAGAGGTCGAGTGCGAACGAACTCACGCTGACCTTTACCAAGCGCACGTCCTTCGGTGAGCGCTACTGTCTGAAAGTGCAGGAAACAAAGCGTCTCTCGGCGAACGTTGTCACACCACTAATACTTTCCTCGTGCTGCTGTGACTTGTCTGAGGGATGAGCGCACATTTCTGATGCAAGATCGTGACGAGCGGCTATGTGTTTGTGTCTTGTTTTCTCCTTCAGAGGGAGCATGCTTTCGAATCTGACGTGGAGCCCCACAGATTCAGGTCCCTGCCAGAAATGAGCAACAGATCAGCCAATGATCTCAGCAACCTTGAGGTAATGCCCCCGATAATGTCTTTCTTCTGTGGATGTGTGCGTGTGAGAAGCTGGCTTGTTTTTTTTTTCGTCGTCCTAACACAGTTACGGCACATCTTGACACACCCATGTGCAGTCTCTTAACTTAACTTAACCCCCCCTTAGGTCAAGCCCACACTCTCTCAGCTGCACGCCGACCTGAAGCTCTACGAGCACCACTTTGAGTGGCTGAACAGGGTGTCCAAGAAACACCAGCACCCTGCACTGCCCAAGCTGGTGGAGGTCATCAGGGAAATGAAGTCACTCATCAATCTTCTGTACCGTCAGGTGAAAAATTGCGCTTAACTTTGAAAGTTTTGAAGCACAAGAAAAGTCCAATAATGTTTTGTTTTTTTTCAATAACGTGGGTGGGCATTAAAAGCCTATCCCAGTTGACTTATGGCCCTTTTCCGCTGGCTCGGCTTTTTTCCATTGGCAAAAAGGAGTAATCCTTTGCTCGAATAGCGACACTCAGCGAGTGATTTACGGCCCCCCAAAATGTTTCTATAATTGCCTATAGATGCCATAAGGCAGTGCCAACGCCCTACTTTTTTATATTAGAAAGGGTAATATGTATACTTTTAAATTGAAGCTCCGCCCCCAACTTCAACATAGTGCTCTGGCTACATCAAGTTCTAAGAGAGGGTATTTTAAAGCACAACTTTTACAGAAGGCAGTGCTACTGAAACCATGAAATGGCATCGTTGAGTGTTTTGGAAAGAGCACAAAAAAGTGTTTTTCTCTGCATTTTTCATAATTGAGGATAGGTGTGATAACACTAGACTCGGGTTGGTTCGCGGGCCACTTTAACGTCAACTTGATTTCACGTGGGCCAGACCATTTTAGATATAATATTTAGATATTTTTTTATTAATGGATTAAAAGAACTGGATTAAAAGCCCTGAATATTCAGTTTTTTTATAGATCTAAAACAATGTTTATTTTAGTTTTTTTTAATATAGTTTTAGATTTTACAAAATGATTTTTGAACTAAAAACACAGAAAAAAATGATTAAAAAATCACAATTATTTATTTAAAAGGGGGTAAATCAGGAAATTTTATATTCATCTATACTCTTCATTTTAATTTTATCCTAAAACAGAAAGTTGGCACTCACTTTCCGGGCCACACAAAATGATGCGGCGGGCCAGATCTGGTCCCCAGGCCGCCACTTTGACATCCCTGCCTTACATCATAAGTCACTTAGTATTTAGAAAAGAAGTCTTCTCGCAGATAATGCAGTTCTGAAAGTAAAAGGCTCAATACGCCTCCCGATACCACAACATGGGGGAAAACTCAAACTTTACTGCCAGAATAAAGCTCTTCCACTCACTTCAGAATGTTATTTCAACTCAAACAGCCACAAGAGGGCTCCAACGCAGATTTCTTATGCGTTAATAACCGACGATACGCTGCAAAACCACAGCAACTAGTCTTTGCCATTATTTTTCATGAATAGGGTTATGCGACAAAGTGTGACAACCGTTGACTAAATGAACATTTTGTCAATCCTACCTACAGATGCTGAGGGTGGATGCACCAAAACTGACCTCTGCCACCCCTTCCCTCCCCCCTCACCTTCCTTATCAATTTGATGTGCTGCAATCCAGCCAGGAGCTCCTCCACCACTTCAAGCTTTTCTGTGATTGGGCTTCCAGGGCATTCATCAGCCTCAAGCCAAAAATCACCACACCTCAATAAGAACTCAAAAGAAGTCAGAACGCACAACGGGGAACGACCGGCTTGCACTGTAGTCGATGGCATCCAAAAAAAAAGGCCACAATATCACCTTAAGTGTAAAGAATGTCTTTCTTTCCACCAGAGCCAAAGAGGATACACGACAACGCGACTACAATAACTATCTGCCAGTGTAACTACGGTGACCATCATTTCTTGAACTCTTTCATAGTCCACGACCATGTTATTTATGTATTTATTTATTTATTGACTGTTAGTAATTTATTTAATGTTATTTATTTGAAGTCTTCATGTGTCATCTGGCATCTTCGTTTCTTCACTGATGTGAATTTATTTGACCACATACTTCTTGTTTTCTTGTGTCTCACTGATCTCCAAGGTAGTACTCCCTGGTAATTATTACATTTCTTTAAACTCATCTGTTGGTATTTGTGCATTTTATCCGTTTAATTTTATTCCGGTAGATGTGGCATACATCTGAGATAGTCAAGGTTATTTCACATAGCAGTGCCCTTTAAATTATCCGAAAAACTGAAAAAAAAATATCCAAAGGGATGTGCCAGTGACATCATCAAGACAAGTGAATGCTTTTCAGTGCCAGAGACAGAGTATCTATTTTTGTAACGCTTGTTTGTCGCGCTTTGCATGAGGAGACATCTCTAAATGTGGTAAAGTTGTTTGAGTGGGCCTTATTGTTAAGCACTGATGGACCTGATTAGATTCTTTGCACAAACTTATGGAATCAGCGTCTTGGATGAGTGAAATGGCTGGCCTACAAAGCATATTTTGGAATTTAGAAAAAAAATAAGTTTGTTCTTTTTTAACTTAAACACTAAAAGTCTTTAAAATACTATGTATTGTGACACTCTATTGGTGTACATAATTGTACATGAATGTAAATTGCTGTACAGTGCTTTGTGGATGATGTTTTCTACAATATAATTTAGATGACCTATTTTCTCACTTTCATTTTTGTTCATTTCTTTCTAGTTTTTGTTACAGTATTGGCTATTTATTTAAGTAACTTGGTGGAACTATTTATTTTGTGCTGCAATGGAGCAAGTCTCCTCTATTTCCTTCTTTTATACTTTTATAAAGTTTGTAATCTAATACACTCCAGTTATATGTTAAATTATTGTAACATCGAGATGCCTCTGACACTGATTGGCCTCAATGTGAAAAATGTGCCTTGGTGAAATAAAAACTACAGAATGTGCAAAAGTTATGCAGATGCATTTTTTTTCTCATGGGTCAAATAAGCTAGATATAGTTTGTCATATATAAAGCTTTTTAAATTAATTTCATTTGACTTACTAAACCCTCACACTATTTTAAATCATAGGACCAGCATTGATTGGCCAGCCACTTCCCAGAAATACTGTTTTTTTTTAATTTAAAACGTTTTTTAATGATTCACCTCACTATTACAAAAACCAAGATTATTTCCAATCGGATAAATATGAATATATGCCTTCTTTCATTTTAAAATATGTAGGTACGCTTTTAAACACTACATATACCACAAGGCTTTGCGCCAATGTCTGTCAAATCGCTTTAAAAAAACAAGACGGCAATTCAACATTTTTTAAACAATTTAAAAATACAATAATTTGTTTTTATTAGTTACAGTCCTAATTTAGAAATAAGGGTTTCAATTTACATAAAAATAAAGTAAAATAAAAATAAAACTCCAACATACGTTGAGTTCGAAGTAGCTATCCAATAGAAAAAGCTCATCATATGTCTCAACGGACCAATCGCCGTCCTTGTACTTGGAGGGCGGCTTCGGGTGGAAAACTGTTTGTCTGTGCCGTGTATTGTTAAGGTTGTGTGGATTAGCACTGCGGTATGCATCTCATTCTCATTTTATCGACAATATCGTTTACGTGGGAGTTAAATATACGCGACGAGTTTCATCGTTGCTTTTGCATGCATTATTTTTGAATATTATATAGACGATCTCCTTAGACGAGGGCCAAATGCAGGCCAGTAAGTAACGTTAACTGCATTGTTGACATTGTAAAACAAATCAGGAAAGGTTTTTAGTGTATGTTTAGCCAGTAGATTTTTCCTAAGGATTACGCGAGAACATTTTGCCTGGTATAAATTGATGTGTGTACAGCTTGCAAACTGTGATATGCTGGAGGATGACAGCGAACAAACAGTAGGAACAGTTAAAGATGTCAAATCAGGAATGTGTTAGAGAAAAGTGAGAATTGGTAGTCGTTGTTCTTGCATGAATGAAAAGTGACACTGGATTATTTTTGCATTCGCTTTAGAGTTGTGTTTTAGTGGAACTGACAGCTGCGGCTTCCAGTGGTGGGACGGAATTCTAACACTACAGCAACACCAACAACAACAAACAATGGGCTGGATGAAGTGCAAAACTATGACCCAAAACTGATCTACATCCAAGGAATCTCCTCACCTGTCATGGCGAACTCAGTGGCCACCCTGGTGGTCCAAACAGAGCTGTTGGCTCCGCAGTCCTCCGCCTCACTCTCTCCTTTCCCATCACTTCTCGGCTCAGGCGAGGACGGTGAGGATGACCAGGACAGAGGAGATCTGGTGGAGAGCAACAAGAGTGTGGTAGACAGCGTTGAAGTGGTTCTGGACATGGGGGCGACGTCGGAGTCGGCCCGGCAGTCCGAGCAGTCCGAGCATCCCTTCCAGTGTTTGGACTGCGGCAAGAGCTTCAGGTGGTCGTCCCGGCTCACGCACCACCAGAGAAGCCACAACAATGAGAGACCCTACCGCTGCAACCTTTGTCCCAAAGCATTTAAAGGCTCATCTGCATTACTCTACCATCAAAGGTACATTTGAATTGATGATCTGTTATCATGACCCCCAAATTCAAAACATACAAACATAAGAGGACAAACATGAACTGAAATTGATAAGCTTAATCCAACAATTGGCTCCACAAACAACAATAATTTCCAATTGGATACTACACTTGGTAAAAACCTGCATTATTATGTTTGATTTTTTTTCCAGGTCTCATTCAGGAGAGAAACCTTACAAATGTCAAGATTGTGGCAAAGCCTTTAAACGCTCCTCTCTTCTCCAGGTATGGTTTCACGTATTAATACATTGAACAGGGTTGTGTTGTCTATTCGTTAAGGGACACACAAAAACTAGTATAAAAGACCGTTGCAAAAAGTATTTAAGTATGCAAATAGAAAATTTCTCATACCTCAGCTAATAGAGTACACAAAAAAGACACCACTTAAAAGTGCAGCCAATTTGTGGCAGCAGTTATACCAACACATAAATACTCAGGTGCAAATGATAATGAGAATTAATGATGTCACGAGGAAGGGCAGGCAATCTGGGATACTGGGATTTGATTGGCTAAAATATTACCAGCACTGATAGAATTGGAGGCTCATCCTGGAAATACAGTGGTACCTCTACATACTTGTATATGTTTGATGTCTTCTAATTCGCCATCTATTAACAAATCCATGGCAACGCACTCGTAACCGAACAAACAAATTTAAATTACCTCGGATTAATATATACAGACACTCAAACATAAGTTTAATGTAACTTTACACAAAACTGAATTCTTTTTTTTTTTTTTTACCTTCGTTCTGGCCAGGTTAGCTGTTTGCCACGCCTCCACCCTCACGTTCGCTATCGATGGGCTGTTTGCTGTTGTATTCCCTTCAAAATATTCCGAAAATGATGCACACAAATGTCCTCACAATAGGATAACGCACGGCCACTTGCCAACGAGAAGTAGTCTTGAATGAGCGATCGCGGGAGCTAACAGGCTAAGGAAGGAATAACAGCCTACCCACATATTGATTGTGGGTAATGAAGTTTTATTCTGAGAAAGGGTGCCATTGGCTATCGGTGTTGTGTGCACGAGTATACTTCATTACCCAGAAAGCCCTCTTTTTGCCCGTGGATGCGCGTTGTGTGTTTTCTGGTCCATGTGTAGGAGAAACTCGTGTGAAGAAATCGTTCAGTGCTCGTAGATATCTGTTATACACGAAAAAGATGCGACAAAAAAAGACAGTGCGCTACAATGATAAACAGCCTCTCATGTCATGGCCACCTGGCTTTCTCGCATCTCAAAATTTTTCTCGTATCTAGAGCGAATTATTTGCTCAAAATTTTCTCTGTATCTCGAGCATCTCGTAGGTAGAGCTGCTCGTATGTAGAAGTACCACTGTACTGGCTATTAGTATTTATGTTTCTTAATCAAGATTATTCCCAGTGGGATGTTTGTTCTTGGATATAAACTGATCAAACATTGCTTCATTTCCTCCCCAGGTGCATCAGAGTGTCCACACAGGAATAAGGACATTCTTGTGTCCATATTGCCCTTTGACTTTTAAATGGAGTTCCCATTACCAGTATCACCTACGCCAGCACACCGGCGAGTGCCCTTACCCGTGCGATACCTGCCCAAAAGCTTTCAAGAACTCAAGCAGTCTACGCAGACATAAAAACGTCCACCTGGGTCTCAAACCTTACACCTGCAGCGTATGCAACAAGTCCTTCACTCAGTCCACCAACCTGAGGCAACACATGAGGATACACACGGGCGAGAGGCCGTACGTGTGCAGCGAATGCGGTCGCAGCTTCACGCATTCGTCTAACTTGGCGCTGCATAAGAACTCTCACGCCAACCCGAGTGCGGATGCGAAGGAGAGCAAGGGGGGAGGGGACGCTGGGGGAGAGCGTGACCTGGTAGAAGTAGTTGTGGTGGGCTCTGAGGAAGAAGCCACGTCCATGTTGACAGCCATGGTAGGCTATGTAAGCCAGGAGGGGAATGATGAAGTTGGGATGGAAGAGGTCTTTTTATCCACGTCTTCATCCACCCAGAATTCCAACCTGCTTCCAAAATTTAGCCTCACTTCCATGGGAGAGGGCAACAATGCATCTCGGGCCATCGGGACCGAAGTCCACTTGAGCACGGACACTGGCGCTAGCTTGTTGCTTTACAGCTGTGGGAGCTGCAACAACACTTTTGCCAGTCGGAATGATCTTGAGGAACATCAGTCAATTCACATGAGGACTGAAGAACTCGGCTCTGGCGGGGAATCGCGATCAGGGTCGGGGGAAGTGGAGGTAGGTGGGTTAGTTGGGGCTGGCCATTTGCTCGCTGATTTCGAAGAAGTGGTGGAAACAACGGCAGCGGCTGAAAGTGGACATACGGCAGAAGTGCTTCTTGCACTTCCAGACACAGTTGGAGATAATTCAGTAAGTTATGAATACTGTAAACTAACACACTAAGTGAAGAAATTAAGCTATGTCTCTTTTTTTTTGGTTGGTTCAAAAGAATGTGGCCACCTCCCAGGCCCAGTTTGAACTTCTGCAAAGCTTCAGCAAAGTGATTCAGAGTTCCAAGAGTGTTCAGCCAGAAGCTCCAAGCACATGGGCAGGCCTTTCATGTGGCTACTGCAATAAGTCCTTCAAGACCAGCGGAGGCCTCAATAGACACGTGTCACTGGTGAGAACTCCTAATACAGCGTGATAAATCAAACTTCCTATTAGTCATGCTAACTTAAAATTTTAAGTAGACTAAACTTCAATTCTTCAGTTCTCTTATTTTGGGTGATTTTATCAAGTAAATATTATGAACTTGATTACCGGCAACCCTTTGAATGATGGTGTGTTTTTTTCTAACTCCTGACATAATCTCTGCTTCCAGATGCACTCCCTCTCCTCCCAATCCCGGTCTCAGTTCAGCTGCTCTGCCTGCGACCGCTCCTTTCCCCTCCTGTCCTCGCTTCTCACCCACCAACACACCCACACTCCCGAGCAACGTCTTCTGGCCGAGGCCGAAGCTGAGATAGTGTGCCCGCCTTCTCTTACCTTGTCTCTGCCACTGCCTTCCTCTCCTGACAAGCAACAAGAGGGAAAGACGGAAATTCACGCTAGCTTAATAGCTATAAGCGAGGAACAAGAAGGACTGCCTGCAAAAGTAGCCAAAAACTCCAAAAGGGGCAGCGGCAGCAAGAACACCACCAATGGAGGTAATTTGGTGGTAATAAAACACATATACACACTATAGGGATTCTAGCATGAGGACATTTTACATCCAACCCTTCAAATTTGACAAATATGTTGCATTTTTTTGCTTTTACAGTAGTAAGTTTGTTGTTTTGATAAGCAGTAACAGCTAGCGAGAATGACTTTGAATCTGAATGCTTTTCAGCATGGATGAAAATTCCCATTGTGTTTTCTTTGTCTTTTAAACAGAGCGCCCGTATCGCTGTTCAGAGTGCGGAAAAGCCTTCAAAGGTTCCTCGGGGCTCAAGTACCACATGAGGGACCACACTGGCGAGAGACCCTACCGATGCACTGAATGTGGAAAGAGTTTCAAGAGGTCCTCGCTACTGTCCATCCACCAGCGGGTAAGAAAACCACCCAAAATTGTTTCATGCAGTGGTTGTTTTTGTCACAAATTCTTTGGATTAATCCTTTCTCGGCACGTCCAGGTGCACACGGGCGTACGTGCATTCCAGTGCCCTCACTGCGCTCTCACCTTCAAGTGGAGTTCGCATTACCAGTACCACCTGCGGCAACACACGGGCGAGAGGCCTTATGTGTGTAAAGAGTGTGGCAAGTCCTTCAAGAACACCAGCTGCTTGCGTAGGCACAGTCAGATGCATTCCGGACTGCGACCTCACGTCTGCACCATCTGCTCCAAATCGTTCTCGCAGACGTCCAACCTCAAACAGGTCAGCCCAGCAGCCATGAACTCATTCGCCGTCAATGGCACCGAAACGTGAAAAAAACTATGAGAGGAAAGTAACAATAACATGTTTTATAAATGTGGCGAATGTTAAAAAAAATGGTGGTTAGCCGACTATCAAAATAATCGTTTCTGGCATCCCTATGCCAAACGGTCCAAGCGACGACTCCTAACTTTCTTTTCTCCTTAACTGTTTTCACAGCATGAACGCACTCACTCCGGCGAGAGACCATTCCAATGCTCCCAATGCAACAAGTGCTTCACACACTCCTCCAACCTTCAACTGCACCTTCGCACGCATTCTCCTCAGAAGGACTTCAAATGCCCGTACTGCTCCAAAGAGTTCGTCATGCACTCGTACTTGCAGAGACACATCCGAACGCACAGCAGCACCCTCCCACTTCCCTCCCCCAAGGGCGCGGGTCAGGACGGCATTTCGGTGAAAGCCAGCGTCGGGGGTGTTACCACGACCACTACGCTCCTCAACCCCATCACCCTGGAATCGTCGGGGAACAACGGGAGCCTGATCGTATCGCAACCGGCTCTTAACATCCCGGTCAACACGTCTCAAAACTATTTCATGATTCAAACAGCCAGCGGTTTGCAGCTCATCCCGCTTTCAGCTCCCACTCCACCTCCGGCGCCTCCGCCACCACCTCCATCCCAAGCCCAGAACTTCTACCTGCTACAATGCCCCTCCACTAATGGCTCTCAGTCAAGTTTAATTCTAGTCCCCACAGCGAACCAGCTTCCAGCACCCACTGAGCCTGCAAGCGTACCCATGTTTCAAACGTTCAACAATCAAACACACTCTCAGGTCACCCAATTTCCGGTTTTGTCGACACACCAGCAGACTCACATTGCGATAACCAACAATAAAACCGCCTCCGTCGCCCCAATTCCTAACTCTTTACTATGTAAACCTATTTTGGGGAAGAGCAACCGGACAGCAAGAGGAAGACGGGGTCGCAAACCAAAAAATGCTCTTCAGAAACCTGCTGAAACAAAAAACCCAGATCCCACCATCAGGACGATACACCCCAACAGTGCCACTATCACGGCTAATTGCGATCTTTCGCCGTCCCCTGCTTCTGTTTACACTCCTTCTACTTCCATTGATACTCAATCACCACCAGCCATTGTTTCTACTCCCGATAACACCCATACCAAATTAACTGATATGAACTCATCAGAAACACTGACAGAAAAGCAGTTTGTTTTATCCTTTGACAATGAAGTGCAATTTGCAGCCAACGCGCGAGGAGAGGCGGAAAAGGAGGGTGATAAAAGCGCGATGATGTCACTTCTACAGGACTGGGGTGGTGAGAAACCAAGCACGAGTCAACTCGGAGAAGACGAGTGCGGGCAGGGAGGCTCTTTTGTATTTCATTTTCAGGAAGGCGATCAATCCCAAGCTGATTTTAACCAACACCACGACGACAACATGCCGCTTTCCTGCGAATCGGCCCAAAACTTGGTGCCTCTCCATAGTCAGGGTGTGGTGTTCCAAGTAGGCGATGACAGCAAAATGGAACAAGAATCCCAAGAGGGAATGCAGATGATAGCTTTGATAGAACGTGAAGATGGGATGATGGGAGTGGATGGTGAAAACTGTAGCAGTGCAGCTGGTGCAGGGGGGATCTTCCAATTAGAAGGGGGTAATGAAATTGTCATCATTGAGGTGAGCACCAGTAATTTAATAGAGGAAAGGATGGAGAGAGTAGTTGATTTGGAGAGTTCGCCTAGCAACGATGGGAAAATGGAGGGCGATAATGAGGAGGAAAGTGAAAAGTCTTCCAAAGAAAACGGCTTGGGTGATACAGAAGTACAGACTGAAGAACACGTAATTGTTAATGGAACTTTATCACAGAGATGTACTGCACTTACTAATTAAAATATACGTCACAAAAATGTAGGAGTACCAGGATTATGGGTCGAATTTCAGGATTAACTACTACAACTGTAAATGCTGATGTCCACTTATTCAATGAGTTGGTGTTTAACCATGTGAGTAAGCCAGTCCAATCCATTTCAACAAATGAACGTTTGTTCCTTCCCGGTCGACATGGATTGGACATCTAGCCCAGTCAACGATTAATATTTGAATAGGGAATTTAGACATTTTAAATTTTAATTGAAAATTGCCAGTCAACATGGATTGGACATCTAGTGCCATCAATGTTACTGAAGGATGACCATTCGAAACTGCTCTGCCAATTTAAATGAATTAAATATCTATTATTCTCAATGGCAAAGTTTAGTACTATGAATTTCTTTTTTTATAATTTTGTTATTATGTCATAACTAGTGTATTTCTGATTTTTTTTTTATTTGTTGTAACCTTTAGTCAAAAGGTTGTAGTGTGTTAAAAGTTCATCTTGAAATTTCACACAAAATTCCAGTATCCTTAAATTTTGAAATGTGCAAGTCTAAGATGTAATAACTGTCAGTGAAAGGATGGAAGGGCGCATTATTTTACTCGCACTTTACTTTAAATCTCCTGGAACTGAGAGCATGCAGTTACGGGGAAATGTGTTGTCATGCCTCAGTGCCACTCGTTAGAAATGTTATACATTCAAATAGGCTGGGCATGTACTTTTGAATAGTCTTTAATATATTAGTTGAAATGACGCCGTCAGAGGTAGTCAATGTATTGATGAATTTGTTGTTAATAGATGTAAATTGTCAATTTGTTCACAATATTAATAGTAGCTTAATAAAAAATCTAATGTATTCATACAATGTTTGACTTGTGCTTCTTTCGTGCATAAATCATGATTTCATTTTCAAAAATATATGCTTACAGGGTACTCATTTAACTAATTTGCCACCATCAACGGCGTTAGACGTCCAATCCATGGATCCTAATGAATTGAACGTCTAGCACCGTCAATGGCACTGAAACATGAGAAATTACAGCCAGTCTTCCCGGTTTAAACAAATTGGACGTCTATAACCATCAATATCATGCATTGAGTTAAATACTATGACGAAAAAAAAATCTAACCTTATAAAGGTTTAAAGTTCTTTAGTGTTAACTTTTTTAATAGCTGTTTACTTTAGTGACCTCTCTTTCTGAAAGAATTGAGCCTAAATAAACATTCTGGACGTAAAGTGTACTTTACGTAACATTTACCATTCACGTTCAAACCACGCAATGCGGGATGTTCGTACGCAAACGGCGTAATCGTCCATGTTGGATCTAAATTAAGACGGAGAAATGTGCAACCAGAATAGCACTTTTACGCAGAATAGTCTATTGCTGTCATTTAATCAGACGTTCAAACGCTCCATGGACATGACGACATAAATTGATTTTTTCCCAACGTAATTGGGGACGTGAAGAAAAAAAGGTAAGTTGGGCTGAGGACGAGAATGGTTCGGCATGATTCGTGGCTAAAAACTGGACTCTGCCTGTAATGGTCAGTCACCCTCAGTGCAACCTAAAAAAATGCACTATTGTTGGTAGTTGGTGCATAAATAAATTAAAATGAATGGAAATGTACCGTACTTTCATTCAAAGCCTCGTTCATAAGAAATAATTGCCATATATTTGGGTCAGCGAGCTCATTTTCATAATATCAAAAAGGAGGACAATGTCATTTAGTGAGGAAAAAAAATCGCATCATCAATTTCATCGATCGTCACAAGGGTCGCCGGGGTGCTGGAGCATATTCTTTTTTTACACTCTGAACTCAATGGAATCATAATTTCAATTATTCTAAGACATGTTGTCAAAAGACAATTTATCTATCATATACAGTGATTGATATGTGTAAAAGAATAGGACAAAATATTAGAAGGCATATTTTATTTGTTTATTAAAACTAATTTGCATAAACATTAATACGTATAAAATACAAATCCTTGTTTTTACTAGCGCTTTTATGTAAACATTGAGCCTGGCAGTTAGTAAAAACCTCTTTGTATCATTAAAAAAGAATTAATTAAATCCCTAAAAAGCAAATGTTTAAAATGCAATGCTATTCTATTGAATAGAAATATATATCAGAATATTTACAATCATTGTAAAAAGGAAGAAGAGTCCAAAGCAACCAACTATTTTTTTTTCCAGATGAAAAACTGCTTGAATGCCCTTTTTAGGGTCTTTTCATAAACACAAGTGGATGTTTTAAGGTCAGAAAATCAAGTAATCATGGTGAAGTTGGATCTGGATCAAGTGGTGTTCAGGAGGATGAAGGAAGAAGACGTTGACATGGTCAAAGCTCTCATTAAGGTTTGTTGAATTGTATTTTTTGGATTGACATTGAGCTGCTTTTCCATCGGAATCAATTTATTTGCAGGAGGGTTGCGAAGGCATGGAAAACCGCCTCATCCTGCACATCCTTACTCGTCCACTTTGCCTCTTCATCCTGGCAGTTTTTTCATCTGCTCTGCGCTGCCTTATTCACTCCTTCATCCTGGCTCTTGCTATTCCCGTTTTCCTGCTTATCATCTACCTCAAAATCACCATGCCGCGCTCGACGGGGGTTCTGGGTTGCAGTCGCCCGTCGTGGGACTACGTGGGCAGCAGCTTCAGGGGTACACAGGATGAAATACTAGACAATCCTTACTCGAGGATGAGTGGCAAGAAAATCGGAACGAAAAAGGTTGGTTGAATGGTGAACTGATCGCCAACTGTTACTTGTAAAACGTACTATCGTAGTTTTTGTTGCTTGAAATGATTGATTTTTTGTGTTCGTCTATTAACTCTTGTTGCCATTGACAGTGATAGACATCCAATCCATTTTATCGAATGGGACCAAAGCTGTTGTTTTTATCTCCCTTATATTTCTTAGTCAAGGCGCAGAATCGGAGCCAAAGAAACCGACAAGGACGCGCCAACGGAGACAATCACCCCAGAAAGGGAGCAAGCCGCGGGTCTGGTCTGGGTAGCGGAAAGCGAGGGGGAAATCCTGGGCTGCCTTTTTCGAGAGAGCGAAAAGCAATCGGGTGTCAGGCGGTTCTGTCGAATGGTAACGGGCAGCTGGTACCGCAGGGAGGGCCTAGCCCGGCTCTTCATCCAGAGTTTGGAGCACAAGGAGAGAGAAACGGGAGCGTTCAGAGTCTATGCACACGTGCCCTATCCGTCCAAGGTGGGCGAGGTCTTCTTCAGAAAAGTGGGTTATGTGCAGCCAGGGGAGGAGCCTGAAGAAGACGCAAATGACGAAGGACACCAAGAGATTCCAGAGAGGGGGTTTCTGGGATATCCACTCACCAAGGTGTTTTATAAAGACTTGTGATGGATGAGTCTCCAAACAGGAGTGACTATAAAAGTGCAAGGTGGACGTTTCATCTTACAAAATAAGGACATCTAGGTCTGTTTAGTAGTATTTATTTATACATATATTTAACACAAGGATGCTCTGGTGTTATCGGTGCTTGTTTTGGCTTGTCCTGTCTTTTATTTATTTGTTCCAATAAACTTCATTTCTTATCTCGATCTTACCATATTTCTACTTGCGCAAGAAATATTTATGCTTTGGTTTAACAATATTGGATGAAAATAAAACACTGTCACCACAATCGCAAGATATAATGGCATTATCAAGTACTGAAATGTTTCCTGTATTCGTCTATAAATTGTTTAAAAAAATTTTTTTACAAACCAACCAATAAGAATACCGTTTATGATCATTTTAGCTCAGCCCTACAATTTTTAGAGTTCCCTCCTTGGGCCATGCTACTCCTAAATCAAACTGTGCTGTGACAGATGGATAAACAAAGCAACCAGCGTTGGCCACAAGTGTCCACTCTCACACATTGCCAAAATACCGCACGACTAGACTGACCTCACATGGTGTCAGTGAGGTTTTCATCAATCTGCCACAGCTTCCAGACCACAGCACAAACTGTGTTTGTCCAATGCTAATGTGGAGGAAGACTGCTACATTTCATATGAGAAGCTGACAGGGGCAAATTTGCTTGTGTTTGAACCCAAAATGCTTCAATTTGGTTGAGTTGTTATTAGTTTAGGTAAAAGAAATCAGTTACATCTGTGAGAGAGTTATTACTGAATTATCTTCCTGAGGGCCACTCATAATCCAAAACACACCCACTCGGCAGACCCCATCATGTAAGCTTCCCCTGGAAGCCGCCGTCCTTTAATTATCTCTGATGAAAAAGCTTCGGCGCCCAATAACGCAACACTGTTGTTAATAAGTGCTCGATCAGAGTTTTTCGCAGCGCCGAAGCTGTGTTTTAACAATTTGGCCCTCGTCAGATTTGTTTCTTCTTTCTGCATGACTGGCAGAGAGCAGACACCTGTTAGCGGGGTCTCCGTGCCCGCCCAATCTGGGGCTATTATTGTTGTCAGGAAACAGATGTGAGTTCACACACTGGAAAGAAAGTGTGTTTGCGACTGTGGTCATGTGTGTCTGCACGGTATGGCTGTGTGCGAGCGTGTGCCGGGCCTGGGCGTGCACGGAAAGAATGAGTCTGCATTTCCTACACTGAGGTTCTGGCCCTGACGAGGGGTTAAATGCACTGAAATGTCTGGCGGTACAATTCTTCTCCATCTATTTAGACACAAGGAGGCCAACCATCCACACTCTGTATACTTGTGTACACGGTCTACTTGGAAAAACGAGAAGCACTGATTTAATTCCCTAAGGAAAAAGTAAATTACTGTATTTTCTCACATATAAGCCGCATTTGTAACTAAAAAAAATCATGACTGAATCAAGGGCATGGCTTATGCTATACTTATGCTATACTCTTTCACCAGTACATGTTGGCCAATTTTACATTTACTGGTTATTTTCTGTTTTGCGGTAAGAAAATAACCATTGCTGGATGAATTACTAACTTTCTTATGATATTGATCCTAATAATGTGCTTTTGATTCATATGGTATCTCAGAAATACCACGTACGATGATTTTTATTAAGATTTTCCCTTCAAAGTAGCACATTTGTGCTCCTATCAAAACCATGAATACGGAGGTGAAAATTGTGAATCAGGGGGCGGCTTATACATGAGAAATTGTAAAATTCAACGATTTTAAGGGTGAAGCTTATATGCGGGGCATGACTCCCTTCTTTTAACTAATTCCGTATCTTTGACAGCGATACACATTCAATCGAGTTGAACTGGGTCCAGAAATGATAATTCATGGTGATGAGGCTCTAAACAGGATTCACCCAATGCATTGAAATTTTGATGAATTTAGGAATGCAAAATACCATATTTTCACAACTATATGGCGCATCGCATTTAAAGCCGCATAGTAGCTAGCTAGTAGCTAGCGTAACTAGCCCGGCGCTGCCTGCCACCCTTTGTAAAGCTGTGTTGATGTCGATGTCCACGCCAAAATCTACCGGCAGGAGTTCTTTTGTAAATCCAGCCGGAATGACGGCGAGCACCAAATTAGTGTGTTCGCCGTCATACTGGGTGTATTGACAAAAGAACTATATATCCCTGCAGTCAATGCGCAGTTCTTTTTCTACGGGGAAAATGGTAGAGCCGGGGGCTGCTTGCCGTAGTTGTGACATCTGTAGAGGATGGTGTACCCTATCGACTGATTTATTTTATTTTATCGTGAAAACAATTTTAGTATTGGTCCATATATAAAGCGCACTGGATTATAAGGCCCCCTTTCTATTTTGGAGGAAATTTAAGACTTTTAAGTGCACCTTATAGTCGTGAAAATACGTTGCAGATTTCCAGATGTAGGGGAGTAAAAGTTAAAAGCCACCGAATAATATACAGCATATACCTGGATGGGTAGCTAACAGTGAAAAAGTATTTTCACATTATTATAGCCCATTACTTCAAACATGATATAGGCGGAAGCGCATGTGGTTGACCACGTGTGACATAAAATGACCTCGGTTGAATGTGGTCAACAATGGGAAGTGTTTGCATATAATTGGGCATATGATCAGCCACTACAAGCAGAAAGTACACACATGCGCATGAGATCAAATGAGCAGACAAGTTGGGTTTATTGCTCTTTTGAGCATTTCAGTATAAAGTGAGACATGAATCAGCCTAAAATTAGCCCGCCACACGATAATAAGATGAATGACATGCATTTGTTCCAGATGATGTATGGCACAACGCCTGTGAGAATAGCATGCCCATGCAAAGGGCTAACTTCACACACAATTGAGCGGCGAAAAAACAACCACCCTGGGAAAGGGTGGATTCCCCCGACCGCAGAGTGCATGGGAGGGTGAGGGGAGTCTTGGGCTGGATTGGAGTTGAAACAGACAGATGGAGAAGAGAGGAAAGACCAATGCTGACTAGAACACACCCTGATTTGGCGAGAAGCGTCCAGTTTCAAGTGTCGCAGACGTGCCAGGTCAGAGCTGACAGTCTGGGGAAACCCAGATGGCAGGGTGAGGTACTTTGTGCCAGTCCTCTGAGGTCTGGGCTTTACCAAATTGTGGTTGCATTTGGGACAGGACAAAAGTGCATGACACGCTAATGATACCTTTTTGGTTTCAATTGAGGGGCGCGCGAAATGGATGAAAGTATTGAGACACTCTTGGGCCGCATCGTAGCTTTGGTTTCCTTCGGAGGGCCGTTATGTCAGCCAAACCATATAAATATTCAACTTATTGGCTGCTATTGATGCCACTAGACATCCAATCCACTCTGACTAAGAGGTCTGGCAGCGATTATTCGTGTTGGCCCTCCATGTCAGAATAAATTGAATGTCTACCGCCATCAATGGCAATGAAACTTCACATGACAAAATTATTCGACTATTAATCGGATATCAGCCCTGAGATTGGCTGGCCACTAATTCAAGGAGTCCGCTGATTGGTGCCCGTAGTGAGCTTGGATAAGGTCCAGCATCATCCGCGACCCTTGTGAGGATAAGCCAAGGGTGTCAGACTCGGGTTGGTTCACGGGCCGCTTTAATGTCAACTCGATTTCACGTGGGCCGGAGCATTTTAGATATAATATTTAGATTTTTTTAATAAATGGATTAAAAGAACTGGATTAAAAGCCCTGAATATTCCGTTTTTTATAGATCTAAAACAATGTTTATTTTAGCTTTTTTAAATATATTTTTAGATTTTACAAAATGATTTTTGAACTAAAAACACAGAAAAAAATGATTAAAAATTACAATTATTGATTTAAAATGGGGAAAATCAGGAAATTTAATATACATCTATACTCTACATTTTAATTTGATCCTAAAACAGAAAGTCGGCACTCATGATTTACTTTCTCGGGCCACACAAAATGATGCGGAGGGCCAGATTTCGCCCCTGGGCCACGACTTTGACACCAGTGGGATAAGCGGTTCAGAAAATGAATGAATGAACCACCAATAATTTTGAGGGTTGACGAATGGTTTAGCAACATTGATGGCATTAAAACTCATTTTTGAACCCTTTTATATACAATATTTTCTTTATTTTTCATATACATTTTGCATAGAGAGAAAAAGACGCTCGTGTGTACTAATGATTTGACAAACATAAAAAAAATCCCAAATATGAAAGGTTAAATAGACTTCACAGAGTCAAACCAAAACTATTCAAAATTTAAAAAATCTAACCAGAAGCTTGTTCGGTTGGATGCAGAATGTTTAAGATGAGATGTATGCTTTCACTTCCCTCCCGCAAAACACACAAACTTTCGGTCTTTGTCACTCACCTTCATTTATTACCCACACCCGGCGATTGACAAAGCGCATCTTTCAAAATGATTACAAAACTTGACAGGTGAGCTAAACAAATGTATTTATAGCGTTCACCTTTTCATTTTACTGATGCATACATAATACCTATTAACAATTATAGGTATACGTACTTATACGCTGTCCACTGTATTAAATATTGCGATTTTCTGTTTGGAATTGAACATGTTGGTACAAAATCGAGTCTGTTGTATTTTTCCCCAGAGGCGGAATCTTCACTTTCACGCTATTAGACAGACACCATTAAAATCTACCACCTTTAAATTGTGGTTTCAGCCTAAATGAGTAATAGCGACCTGGTTTCAATAAAACGAGTGAAAGTGAAATTAGAAGGGTAAAAATAACCCTATTGTCCAATACATTTTTACATATCCACAAAGAATTGATTGGTTAGCTTTAAAAATAAACATTCATCTACAGTAGTTGTGTGTGACAGCATAGAATTTTTTTTCTGTGTACTTAAAGTTGTAGTTTCAACAATAGCCTTCTTTGTAGTTTTACACGACCGCAAAACGCAATAATAAATAAATTGTCGATTCAATACGCTCACTGAATACTAATAGATTGTTGTTTTTTGGATCAGTGTACTAATGCCCCAGAAAAAGTTTATTTACCACTACAAGAACCTTCGCTGGGCAAAAGGCCGCCACGAAACGTACCTGTGTTTTGCGGTGAAGAGGCGAGTGGGGCCGAACTCCTTGTCTTTTGACTTTGGACACCTCCGGAACCGAAATGGCTGCCATGTAGAGGTAAGTAGTGTAGTGGTGGGAATGATAGAAGCCTGCCAAGGTACATGAAACGACAGAATTAATAAAGTGCGATTGTTTCAGTGATAATCTGATCTCCCGTTTACCTGAAGTTGCTGTTTCTGCGCTACCTGGGAGCCTTGTGCCCTGGAGTCTGGGGTAATGGAGAGCCAGGCAACAGGGGGCTCAGCTACTCCATCACTTGGTTCTGTTCCTGGTCTCCCTGCGCAAACTGCTCCGTCACTTTGTCCCAGTTCCTGAGCCGGATGCCCAACCTTCGGCTCAGGATCTTCGTTGCCCGCCTCTACTTCTGCGATGGAGAGGACAGTCGCGAGAGAGATGGCTTGCGACTGCTGGAGAAAATGGGAGTGCAAGTCACAGTCATGAGTTACAAAGGTAATAGTTTAAAACAGTTACTAAAATTTGGGAGTAAACTATCTCATTTGGTGTTTTTCTTGAATCGTTTAAAGCACATTTGTCAAAGTGGCGGCCCAGGGGCCAAATCTGGCCCACCGCATCATTTTGTGTGGCCCGGGAAAGTAAATCATGAGTGCTGATTTTCTGTTTTAGGATCAAATTAAAATGAAGAGTATAGATGTATGTTAAATTTCCTGATTTTCCCCCTTTTAAATCAATAATTGTAATTTTTTAATCATTTTTTCTGTGTTTTTAGTTCAAAAATCATTTTGTAAAATCTAAAAATATATTTAAGAAAAGCTAAAATAAACATTGTTTTAGATCTATAAAAAACGGAATATTCAGGGCTTTTAATCCAGTTCTTTTAATCCATTTATAAAAAAAATATCTAAATATATTTAAAATGGTCCGGCCCATGTGAAATCAAGTTGACGTTAAAGCGGCCCGCGAACCAACCAGAGTCTGACACCCTTGGTTTAAAGCCAAAAGTGCCTATTATTTTTGTTCTATCTGCCTTAGACTACTACTACTGCTGGCAAACATTTGTGGATCGGAAGGAAAGCCACTTCAAAGCATGGGAAGGCCTACAACAAAACTCTGTGAGATTGTCCAGGAAACTCAATCGCATCCTGCAGGTACAGCAATAAACTAACTATCACAATATTGTAATTCAAATCAAACAAAATTCCAACAATATCTCTTTCAGCCTGGTGAGATGGATTTAAGAGATGCCTTCAAGCTTCTTGCATTCTGAAAAAGATATCTATAGTGGCCCATCACTACAATTGACTGATACTGAGAAACGAAAAAATGCTTTGTGCAGCAAGGCTTGAAAGAAATGTTTGCTTATCGCTTATGCAGTATGGCCATATTAAATAAAACAAATATTTTTTTGCTGGTATGAGTGAATATTGAGTCAAGTTTAACAGGTTTCTCTGCAAGTATTTCATTCTGATGCTGATTAATATCCAAAATTTGAATGCGTTACTCTTATAATGAGTGTTTTAGTTTAATTGCTATTGTTACCTCGCCAGAGTAGTAGTGGTGCCGATATGATCCGAAAACCGTAACGTCTGTTTAAAGTGACACACACAAATTTACTACACAAAAAAACATAAGGGTTTTAAAAATACAATCCAACAGATAAACAATATCAACCACACTCAAAATATTATTTTTTCTTGCACAATAATTAAAAAAAGGGTGGAAAAGGAAAACGACGTGCGCTATTTTTGCTGTTTTACGGCCACGCTACAACCGCACGGATTTAGCCATTTGCTTGCCCACCACCACCACCAACATCAACACCGGCAACGGCGTACATCGACGGAATATCAAGGCAAGATGGCGTCAGAGGGTCAGTTAGAATACGAGTCGGTCCTCTGCGTCAAACCCGAAGTCAACGTGTACCGAATCCCACCGCGATCATCCAACCGGGCCATCAGGTGAGGCCTGGCCGCAGGGCACGACGCCCGAGAGCTGTCAGTGGATGAGACAACCCGCATCACGACTACCTACTAGCCGACCTCATGTAGCTTCATGCTACTGATTAGCACTCTTAGAATTCCAAACAATTCAAAATATACGAATAAAAGCTCTTATTCGTACCTTTTAGTCAGTCAAAACATTAGACGGACAGTGTTGTTTTTGACGCTCCAAACGTGGCCGGCCAGTGACATGCCTGATGAGAATTGATGCTCATGTAAAGCTATTTGTTATTTTAAAACCGCCTGATTATATTTAATTTATTTTACATCAGGCCCTCGTTGGATGAATACATTTCCTGTTGGCTTATTGACAAGTTAATTATGCTTAACATCCAATGCACTACATACGTTTTGTCAAAGCTATATTAGGTAAATTATTTTAAAATCCTGACATGAGATTACTTAATATATTTTTTACTCACTATATCTTCATTTTAGTGCACATAACACTGATATCAAAAGCACACTATTGGTCGGTTGCTGACCATATGAAGACGAGAGTGAATATGGCAGATGATGTAATAATTTATCTGGAGGTTGTAGTAGTCGGATGCTCACTTAAAGATTGAGACACAGTGTAAATAGCATTGTCACTTGGGTTTCTACTGACCTCTAATCTAAATTGTAATATTTTATCAATGAAATGAATTTATTCGACCCAACAGTCCATTTCCTTAAATTCATAGTGTTTCCCCAGGCTCTTGTTTAGATCTCTGTCATCACATGTTGTCATGTCAGTGTAAATTCCCCAGGGCATTCAAAATCAGTAGTGCTGGTCCATGTAACTTAAAATAAACAATTAACCTAATGAGTGATGCATATTTTTTCCCAGGGCCGCTGATTGGAAGCTGGACACTCCCGATTGGTCGGGACGCATGCGAGTGGTGGCTCGAGGGAAAGTCGCCTATGTGAAACTGGAGGACAAAATTTCCGGTGAGATAAAGCAGCTTTGCCGTGGATTTTTATTTTTTTTATTTTTCTGACGTTCTCTGTTTCATTAGGTTTGTCATTCTCTTTCAAGGTGACCTACAAGTTTGTGTCCATCATTCATCTTTTTCCGTCTCTCAGTCAGACCCCCAAAAACAGATTATAGATGTGCTTTAAAACCTCACTATTCATAAGGTTTATGGCATTAAGCCGTGAAAAGTGAAAAGTACAAAATTCTTGGTAAGATTATTCACTGTTTAATGCCCAGATTTATGAAGTCATTCTTTACGAAACAGACCGTAGTTTGCCAAAATGCTTAGGGATTTTTCCCAAATGCATACCTGTCAACCTCTGCCGATAACTGCCCTTATAAATGATTATGATTCCCCTTACAAACCCCCCAAAAAACTTACAAACACCGTACGACTCGTCGTACGGTGTTTGTAAGGTTTTTGGGGGGTTTGTAAGGGGAATCATAATCATTTATAAGGGCAGTTATCGGCAGAGGTTGACAGGTATGCAAATGACCTAGAATACATTTATAAAAACAAAATCACGCAAATGTTTTGTTCCAGTATGCCATCAAACCTTTGCTCTCAACATTTCCTTTTTTTAATTTTACTTTTGTGCTACTTTGCAGGGGAGCTTTTTGCGCAGGCACCGGTGGACGAGTACCCAGGCATCACCGTGGAAACAGTGAGCGACTCGAGCCGATACTTTGTGCTGCGCATCCAGGATGACAATGGTGTGTACATTGCTGATACAAACACCCAACTGCCCAAAACTTTCCAATTAAAGGAGAGATCCAAACTTCTGTATAGTAACATGGTAGTTTTATTTCAGGCCGCAGCGCTTTTATCGGTATCGGGTTCGGAGACCGAGGTGATGCCTTTGACTTCAATGTTGCTCTGCAGGACCATTTCAAGTATGCTGTTTATTTAATTGGTAATAACTGAATGCATTTTATGAAACCATCTGCATTGTCTGTTTTTTCTGCTTCTGTTTATGAAGGTGGGTAAAGCAAGAAAAGGAATTCAGTAAACAAGCCCAGGCGCCGGACTCTGCTCCTAAGCTTGACCTGGGTTTCAAAGAGGGACAAACCATCACGCTCAATATTGGGGTAATATAATTTTGTTTCACTTTCAGTAATATACCTCCCCCTGCTGGTATTATCTCCATAATGATTTGAAAAAAATATGTTAAATTGAGTTACACTAGAGCAGGGGTGTCAGACAAGGGTTGGTTCGCGGGCCGCTTTAACGTCAACTTGATTTCACGTGGGCCGGGCCATTTTAGATATAATATTTAGATTTTTTTTTTAATAAATGGATTAAAAGAACTGAATTAAAAGCCCTGAATATTCAGTTTTTAATAGATCTAAAACAATGTTTATTTTAGCATTTTTTATATATATTTTTAGATTTTACAAAATGATTTTTGAACTAAAAACACAGAAAAAATGGATTAAAAAATGACAATTATTGATTTAAAAGGGGGTTACAGTAATAAAACAATCAGGAAATTTAATATACATCTACACCAAGGGTGTCAGACTGGGGTTGGTTTGCGGGCTGCTTTCATTTTAGATATAATATTTAGATTTCTTTATTTTTTATAAATGGATTAAAAGAACTGGATTAAAATCCCTGAAGATTCAGTTATTTTATAGATCTAAAACAATGTTTATTTTAGCTTTTTTTATATATATTTTTAGATTTTACAAAATGGTTTTTGAATTAAAAATACAGAAAAAAAATTACAATTATTGATTTAAAAGGGGGAAAATCAGGAAATGTAATATACATCTATACTCTTCATTTTAATTTGATCCTAAAAAGAGAAAGTCGGCACTCATGATTTACTTTCCCGGGCCACACAAAATGATGCGGCGGGCCAGTTTTGGCCCGCGGGCCGCCACTTTGACACATTTGGACTAAGGGCTATTTAAGTTTTTAAACTTTTTTGTTCCTAATGTAACGTATTTTATCGAATCACATAGACACACACTCATTCGACTGTTTTTCCTCTCAGCAATCAAAAAAAAAGGATAGGACTCGTCCACAGAGTTCCGGCGGTCTAGGACTCCTTCCACCTCCCCCCGGAGGCAGGCTGGCACCGCCCCCATCATCCCGATCTAATAATCATAACACGCAACCGTCAGCGGGAGGAAATGACACAGGTGGGTAATTGTAAGCCTCCGTGGAAATGCTGATACTGGTCGGGTGGCCAATTAGCCCGCCTCTTGTATTTTATTTTCCTTTCATGTCAAGAGTATTTTGTGATCTAGCGAAACAAGAGGGTATGGTTGAGGTCACCAGGTGTCTTGCTTTTGAGTTAACATGTCATATGTTGACTTCCTAGTCATTTCTATTAACTAAATACTTTGTATGTACCGTTGTTCGTAAGTCGTATGTTCGTAAGTAGGGGAGCGTCTGTAATGACTAATATTCCACACATACATATCATGATTAATACGCACATATATAATAATATCCCAGAATAACCCCAACACAAGTCCTTGAACAAATTGAATTGTTTCTCAAGGCACCACCACCATACTGTCATATTTCATCTTGACAAATTGCCTGAATTGTGATTGAAATGTGCATCTTGTCTTGGGTCTTGTCCACTAGGTTGCCTGCTGGACCTGGACACCAGCAATTCCAACACGGTGGCGCCATCCAATCCTTCCCTGACGGCCAACTCGGACCTGTGGGGAGACTTCGACTCCCCAAAGTGAGCAGAAAACCCATTACGCTCTTCCTCCCGCTTTTCTCTCTGAGCAACATTTATGCAGCACTTTTGGCAAAATTGCGTTCCCCTTTCAATGAGGGTCCCTCCAGCTCCCTGCCAAGCACCCCAACCCTCCACCAATTCTCCTAATCCGTTCAAATTCTAATCTCGTTAGTCTCAAACCTAACTCTAACACACCAACGTTTTTTTGTTCTTCATTTTATCTGTGAACATAGAAATGTGCTTAAGGAAATATAACAATGAATGCAGTTTCTGTACAGAGAATATTTATTTTCTGTGTATATATATATATATCCCAGTCGTCCAAGTTATCCGTGTTGTAGATTTTTATTTTCTGGTTATATGCACTCTGTCTGTTGTTAGTCTTAACACTGGGATTGTTGTAGTATTCTTGTAAATGAGGTTTACCACCATATTCTACTTGAAAGAAACTACGTTTAACTGGAGTGGGTGCTGCTCTATAGCACTGTGTAGTGGATTTAAAGGGCATAACAGCAATACTTAAGGTGTACTTGACATGATATAGCAGCTGCTGTTTTTTCTAAACTAGCAACAGAAGTAAATCATTTCAGTGGGACCCAAGTTGAACGTAATCCGGCCTATTTTAAACGGTTGTAATTTAGTGGCTGTGGATGGACGCTAAGATGGGTCACGACCTCTGCCCTGCTTAGTGAAGTCACGGCTTGTCATTCTTTTGAAGCCGCTGTCATTGGATAACCCGAAAGGCGGCGATGTGTGCAGTACTGACCAGTTTTCATATTAAGTGCTTGAAGGTGATATTTGTGAAATGCATTGTGGGTTGGTTTGCTTTTCGCTTCTTGTGATTATTGTCGTGTACAAACAGATGGATTATGTTGATTCACAATGCAATTGGCACTTTAAGAAATTAACCTTAAAATGTGTTACTGTCTCATGTCAATTATTGTGTATGAATATTGGAAATGAATATGAAAAGATAAATATAAGATGGAAACAACACAACTGCGTGTTTATTTCGTTTTCAAAAGAAACGCGGACGGAAACAAAATCGTGTGCGGTCGATTGCTCGCCGGTCTTTTGGTCGCCGGTCTTTTGGTCGCGGTCTTTTGGTCGCCCCGACCGCGACAACGGGCGACCAAAAGACCGGCGACAAAACAAGGTAAAACAACACGGTCTACGCATCAATAAAAGCCAACAATGGCCATGAGAAGTTTCACTGAGCCGATGTGTGAGTGTAGAAGAGTTTGTATGTACATGCGTTGTCCCTTTAAGAAGCTACGTCAGTTCAGTCAGGGTCTTAACAAGTTCTCCAACAAAAAACAATAAAAGTCCGGGAAATTTGGAGCTTTTCTTTAGCCTAATAATTAATAGGGCATTAAGTATGACTAAATAGTAACTCACAGTTTGTATTTAGGGAATTTGAGCAACGATTTAAATGGTAATTATCACTTACCTTCCGGGCGACCAAAAGACCGGCGACCAAAAGATCGGCAACCAATCGACCGTGTACCAACAAAATCAAGTCTTGGTATAATCAATGGACTACGACAGAGCTTTTGATAGATAATGGATTATTAGTTAGCACCTTGCAATGTCAAAGCGGGTATTTGTGCAAGGAATGGACTTTATAAGAAAGCTTTTTATTTTTATTTTCTTCATATCCACTTGAAGTTCTTTGTATTTGGACAAAGGCTGGTTTCAGTCCAAAGGTAATTGAGGTCTGTTGGCGACCAATGCAGAAAGTTACTGGTAGAAAATGGACAGTTTATAGATGAAGACAAAGAAAAAGGGTACTATTAAGGGAACTTGAATGACTGCTCCCATGGCTTTCCATAGGACCTTTTAAAGGGCCATTAACCCTGCTTGACATGATCCATGAAATGCATGGTATTCACAGGCAATTAAAACTTAGGACACATAAACAAAGATATGACTCAGCACGTGCGTGTGTGTGTAAAAAATTTCAAAAAAGGAGAAGGAGAGCCCGCCATAGGTGTTGAGTGCTGGATTTATGGTGTTATGGAGTGTTTTGATGACAACCTGAGTTTGGCACCCCCAAACCCATCAGGCCTTGTTTGCCCAGGTTGTGGGGTTGCCACGGCGATTGCGACAGCGTTTCCCATTAGATGACCTGGCGAGGCGCCGGGGCCAGCCGGACAACTCTCTGCATAGCTCGGCTGTAGGTCGAAGTTGAAAGTTAGTGGGAATGTATTGAGATGTGGTTAAAATGTGGGTTGTGTCACCTTTTAGATACTCCTCTTGTTGGCACACTGTCCTTGTGCAGATTTCGTTGTTGATCACATATACTCGAGGGAGGCTGAAATGTAAACAGAGATGATGCAAAAACCTAATTTGATCTTTTTCTAAAGATTTTTTTTTTAAAGACTTATGTATTTGGTTCCATATATGTGTATTTTGTTTTAAGGTCATTCAAGAAGCCATTTTCAAACTTGCAGGATATTTTTTAAATATTAAACAAAAGAGGTGATTATACTTTGGGGATTGAGGTCAAATGTCAGTGAGGTGAGAAAAGGAAATTTGCCATAACTTGATAACGGATTAACCTATTTCACTAAAATGGGCAGGTTTGGGGATATGCTGAGAATGGAAAGAAGTAAAGGACTCAGAGGTCAGAAATAGGTTTCGTTCGCTGCCGGACCACCCAGCTAAAATGGATTGGATGTCTACTGGTGACAAATTAATTGAAATTCATAGCAGAAGGATAAAAAGAGCCATGTGATTGGACATTTGACATTGTCAATGTCTGTTGAAACTGTCGAAAATATGACTTTTTTTAGAGAGTTTAGTTGGAGAGCGTGCAATGAGATTTTATACATTTTTACATTAAGCAATATCATAGCAATCCCATACACATACCTCCTAGTAGCTCTGAGCTCATTGTCACAGATATTACTGTTTTTGATGTAAAACGCGACATTTTCTTGCCGCCATAATAAATCCTTAATATCTTTTAGTGGCCATTGAAAGGACTACACATATTGCTTACTAAAAAAAACCCAACAGATGAACGAATGTCAGAAAGGCACAGCAGGTAAGCGTCTCATTTTAGAACTGAAACCCAACCCAATTAATATGACACACACTGCTGCCAACATGTGTGCCGTATGCATTAAAATAGCCCCAAGATCATCGTAAATTCAGCTACTACTTCCATTGCAGTCACAGCCTGGCCACCGTTGTATATTTGACTGAAAAGATGAATGTAGCGTAGCTCTTTAAGTCAAATAAATGAGCGCATGGTGTACATTTATATCTGTAACTGATTATTGCCATCTGTGCAGTAAATCACCTATAAATGCAGCGCCCACCGATGCATCTCTTGATGGGCCGATGGACAGAGTACATCCTGGTGCAAGGATACATCTCCTCCCTGCAGTCTACACACACACACACACACACACACACACATGAATGACCTCATTCATTGCCATGACTCATCTTTGGACGTCTATTGTCGTCCATGGTCGGGGATGAGTTAGAAGCAGAGGGAGCAAAAGTATTGCTTTACCCAAAAAGTATCGATATGTCTTGCGGTTAATAGTCTAAGTAATTAGATCTCTTTACTTCTGTTAAAATAAAAACTACATTCTAAAATAGACCTGGGCAATGAGTGGTCGTGACCGGACGATTCGCCGAAAGACGTTTCGCCGACGGGCGTTTGGCCGGCGGACAGTTCGCCGAATGGACGTTTCGTCGAACGGACGTTTCGCCGAATGGACGTTTCGTCGAACGGACGTTTCGCCGAATGGACGTTTCGTCGAACGGACGTTTCGCCGAATGGACGTTTCGCCGAATGGACATTTCGCCGAAACGGGATTCGCGCGCTCGCCCCGCCCCCGGATCGTGTGTGTACATGTTTTTCAACCTCAGCCCGCGGGCCATATACGGCCCGTTACAGATAACATTCATTTAGGAATAACAAGGGCATTTATTCACGGCCAAACACACAAAGAACAGTACGTGACAGAAGAAATAGAAACCTACACCAGCATAGAAAACGTTGAGATTAATCTTTGAATTAAGGTTCTCAGCAAATCATTTTGAATATATATTTCCTAAAATAATGGGAAATTATTTAAGAACAGTACGTGACAGAAGAAATAGAAACGTTGAGATTAATCTTGGAATTAAGACTCTCAGCAAATCATTTTGAATATATATTTCCTAAACGTCTGTCGGCAAAACGTCTTTCGGCGAATCGTCCGAGTACCATGAGTGGTACCTCTAGTTAAGAAATTAATTGGTTCGAGAAGTGGTTTCGTAACTTGAATTTTTCGTAAGTAGAGATGCGCTTTATATGTGAAAGCCCTATCAAACTCAGTTTTGGTCGTGGGCCGCATTCATGCTAACTAGATCTCGCGGGCTGCACCAGTTCACTTTTGGGCCAAAATGTTAACTTACATGCCACCATTGACGGCGCTAAACGTCCCATCCATTGTGTACGCACTTGATCACCAAACACGCAAACATCTGATTTTGCGCCGCCCTTGTCGAAAAAATTAAATCATTTCATTAAGTATGTCCAGCATGAATGAGCTACAAAGTGCCCATTGGGCAGAACAACCCCGGGGGCCGCACGTTTGACACCCCTACAATAATTCAATACTACCAATTTAAACCCTTTAAAAATGTTTAGACTATCCCAACTGCTCTAAAATCTACAGAATTTGTTTCATGACTTGGTTTCTTGTTATGATTTTAATCTTTTGTACTCTATTACTTCCCTTCACTGGATATTTAGCAACATTTTAGCTTGTGGTGCCCCACTTACTGTCTGGCAATGCAGGCCTGCCAGGTGCTTCAGTGGCTCCCACTGGGTACGTAGAAGGGTCCTGATTTAAAATATCTATTTGCTGGGCTTGGACTGTAGCCGTGAGTGCTGGGAAATATACACAGAGAGAAGATGAAAAACAACATTAGGGGAGTCTTCCTAAAAAAATAAAAAAAGATGAGGGTGACCGGAACATCATTAAACAAGTTGATTTATTGAGTGTGTTCTGTTTGGTAGCGTTACCATGGAGACCACAGAGGAGGAGCACCACTGGAAAGTTGCCCATTCTTTTAACTTGTTTGAGCTGAGCTGCTATATAAACTGTAGGAAGGAGAAAAAAAAAGGAGTTCAAAGATGAATCATGTACTTTTAGTTTGGATTTTGTTTAGAATTATTGTCGTTGTGGTGGTTTATCATTATAGAAGAATTGTCATATTTTTTTAGGACAACATTTTATAGTGTCTAGTGTATGTTTATAATCAACCGGCATTGAATGATCCTGTTTCAATGCCATTCAGCCTAATTCTAATTCACTGAAATAAAATATAAAATCCAGTGGATGTAAAAAAAAAAATTCTCCACACCCCAGTTCAAGTTCATTTCAAAACTTGTACCATTACTGTGACCAACTATTTAAGGAAACATTCTCCTTGAAAGGCACAATCAAAACAACATCTGAGATAATGTGTGGACACCCTCTAGTATATGTAATGTAATGTAATGTACAGTAAGTATATCTGTCTATATTTCAGTCTACTTTTGCATGTATTGTGTACGAAAGGTGTTTTTAAACATTTTCTCATTTGTAACCAGTTTTTTTCTCTCTCTCAAAAGCCTTCATCATTCCTCTTGCAATGTGTCACAGCAACTAAGTCCAAATTGTGAGTTCTCACGAAAGAATGTGGGTTTTTTTTTGGGGGGGGGGGTTGTTTTTATTTTTTTAGGTGCCCATTGTGAGCCTTTCCTTTGTGACATGTACACATTCTTTCACATGATTCTTTTTGTCGCACAAATCCGAATATTTTTTTCAAACTTGCTAGTCATCCGTTTTCAATTGCCACACAATCGCATATTTCTTTCTCTCTTAGGTTTAACTCTCAAGACATTAAGAAAAGTGCTCAACTTTAAGATCAAATCTGGGGATATTTGCTCTTTTCTGCCCTTCAAAACTTACAAAACATGAGACAATACTTACGACTTTTGCTGTTGTTCCAACCTGCTTTTGTTTAACGGTTCCTTTGTCCTCTTGTTGTTTTCTCCTGTTCTCCTTCTCTCCTTCTCCCTCCTCCTTGCCTTCTCCCGCCTATCCCATCATTGTTTTCACAATTTCTGCCTGCCCCATTTCTAACATGCCTAATTAATAGCATACTTCCTGTTGATTTGATATACACAATATTCAAATAATGCTGTTTTTCGGCATATTTTCCTGTTTTATATTGGTGGGAAATGTGCCTTGCAATTTTGATGTTGGGAGTTTAAGATTGACAAAGAATTTGAGTCGAGCTAATTTTGTCATGAATGGTTTTGGAAGTACTTTAACACTATAAATTCCAATTGAATATGTAGTAAAGCAGATGGGTTGTACTAAATGGAGTTTTATGGGTGGCAGCAATCGAACGATGGATTGGAAATCTATCATTGAAAATGGCAACCAGTGAGTTAATACTTGAAAATACATCTTAAAAACTTAATTTAATGAAAGCGGCTATTGGGGGCAAAAAAGTTAAGAAACATCTGATCTGCTTGATACAATTGATTTGAAGTTGAGTGAAAAAAACGTGACTAATCTGAACACGATGGCACAACACAGCAGTCCTAAAACGACAAACGTGTCAGGTGACTTCCAAAAGTGAGACGTCCATCATCCTCCTGGCACATCGGGGTTACGCGGCGTGCCTTTTGTGAGGGCCGGGGGTTTAGTTGGAGCGGCCTAACAAGGTCGCAGGAGAGACTTTGATGACAGCTTGACAGATTGGAGGGCAGAGTAAGCAAAAGCTCGGATCCGACTGGGACAATCCGTCCTCTACCCACGTCAAAATGACATGCCAGATATGAAATACAGGAAAGCAGTGCAGGAAATACCCAGGATGATGACAATGCTTGGGTACTGTTGTGTTACAAAGCAACTAACAACCACCATTGTACATTTTTATATCCATTGCCCTACCATATGAGAACAAACAATTAGATTCAAATTCATTATTGATATGAGAAGAAAACAATATATATTTTCGAATTTTCTATCTGTCATCCCGTAAAACGTCATTCTATGGCTATTGCGTTCGTGGAAAAAATAATAATAATTTCAATATTCATTTTTCAATGGCAGCCTTCATTTTTGTCCAATACTGTCCCCTGTTGTCGACTGAAATGAACTTCACAACCCAAAAAAAACAAGAATATTAATTCAACATATTTTTTTTAAATGATGATACAGTTGATTTTTTAAAAATACTTTTTAAATTATATTTACAAGATATAACAATTTACGTACAAAAATGATGAAACAAGATAAATACACGACGAGAAACGATGATGTTGATTTCACTCGACACCATATGGCAGTATTTAACAAAATGGCGGCAGGTATGACAATTGAACAATTTATCTGTTTATTTTTTATTCTAAAAACATAATATCATTGAGAATGTAGTATATTTATTTTTTATTTTTTATCCTTTAAGGCACATACAACACATTTTTGGAGGGGAAAATACATTTTACTCCCAATACAGAGAGTGAGGAGAAGTATTACTTCTACCTCTGGTCCGGTGACCCGAAAGAATCCATAAAACATGCTGGGTAGTAAACACCCGATAAAGTTTCGGTTCGTTTATTGCATGAACGCGGTTTGTAAATGCATGCCAGCATTGTAGGACATGTTAATAACCTCCTTCCATTTCAGATGGGGACACGGTTCCCCTTCTGCGTCTCCCCAAGGTGCTGCATTTCACCCCAGTGGAAAAATGTTTCACCATTGCTGGGCTCCCTCAGAGAGAACTCCAAAGAACTGGAGTGCTATCATGACCCGGCGGGGTGTAAACAAAGCCGAACGACTCAGAAAGGTTGGATTGCCAAAAGAAATCTTAATACGTGATGACACTTGTCACCGCAAGGATGCATTTCAGACACATTTGATCACCTGTATTTACTTCCACATTACGGTCGTTAATCAAACTCTAGTTTTGCTGATCTTCTAAGAAAGTTCTCCATTTCTTATGTTCTTTTTAAAATGCCCACTAATGAACGGCCACATGATCGAGTGCATAAACAACAAACAAACAAAAAGAAAATTCCTCGAATATCGCGGTTAATGTAGACCTGACATCTCTCTCTCTCATTTTTCTCTCATTTTCTGAACCGCTTTATCCTCACTAGGTCGCGCGGGGTGCTGGAGCCTATCCCAGATGATTGTGGGCCAGAGGCAGGGAACACCCTGAAACGGTGGCCAGCCAATCAAAGGGCACAAGGAGACAAACAACCATGCATGCTTACACTCACTCATACCTAGGGGCAATTTAGAGTGTCCAATCAGCCTACCATGCATGTTTTTGGAATATGAGGAAACCGGAGTACCCGGAGGAAACCCACGCAGGCCTAGGGAGAACATGCTAACTCCACACAGATGGACATGACCTGGATTTGAACCCAGGACCCCAGAGCTGTGAGGCCGACGCACTAACCACTCGCGCTATATATATATATATATATATATATATATATATATATATATATATATATATATATATATATATATATATATATATATATATATATATATACATAAAAGTAAATACTTCAATTACTGTACTCGCAGTGAAAATAGTTCCTCTCCGCTTGATATAGTAAATCCCAAAAAACAGGTTAATGGGAGTTTTAGTCCAAGTCCTTTGTTTTCTTGTGGCCATGGGTCCATTGTCCACAATATTCGAGGGATTACTGAACCCCATTTCTCAATGTCAGATGGCATAAGATTCAGCTCACACATTTGATTGTAATTGGGAAAATCTGTGTAATAAATTTAAGTATACAAGCATAGTCCAGCTCCATGTTAAATATAAAACAAATATCGGAAAGAAAAACACAGCCATCTGGTGGGCACAAATCCAGGTCCTTATGCAAGTCCACCGATGGATGAAGCTTCTATTTTTGTCGGCCATTCTAATTGAGATGATCATGTTCATGCGCTCTTAATGCAAAATTTGCAGACAGTTGTTTTCCTGTCATACTGTGTGATAAATGTTCCACTTAATTGTCAAAGCTGTAAATATGATCTAACATCTTGCTGGCATTTTTGTTTATTGTCTAAAAGGGACATTTTTTTTCCCTCATGTCTGAATAGCCCTTTTCAAACGCCACGTTTTTGTGGTGTAAAAAGATTTTTCAAAACTTTAATATGAGCAATCACGTTTTCAAGTCAATGAGTAGAAAATGTACTAAAAGAATGTATAAAAACTTTCTATACCGACGTTACAGCATATACCATTTTCATGAAAAGCCCCTCTAAAGTTTTAATATTATTAATATCATACTTGTAATCATTATTAAGAGAAATTATATTAATACGTGGGAGCACTGTGTATGATCCCGGGCTTCGCGAACCTGCCATGTTGGGTACAGATACAAATATATATATATTTTTAACCTCGTGCACAAGGGAAGCTCCATAAGATTATAATAAGGCAAACACACGGGTTTGCTCTGGGTCAGAAAATTCTGACTATTAGCATTAGCAGAGTTTTGCTATGCTGATAATAGTGGCGAGGTGATGATGTGTGGGGTGCGTAAATAGAGGTCTATTAATAAAACCATGTGAAGTGGCCCTTCGCTGGGGTTAGCGCGTGCACTTTTAGCATGGCCACCTCCACAAAGTCAAAATGTGACTGTACTTGGAAACCTGTGTTGTTTTGTCAGAGCAGTCAAAGGGAATCAATTGTTAATCTGTGTCTGGCTTCTGATGAGTGGGGAATCACCACACAAATCATTCCGTGCTCGGAGACCATAAAATATTGCCCAACATACTTTTGGGGGCGCCGTAACCGGACCGCGAGTGATTTTTCATGCAGTGATTGTCCCCACTTGACAGATGTAGGACAAGGACTAAGTATGGTGGTCCGGTTGTAGATGGTTATTGCACGTGGGCTGTTCGGCGGTCGTGGAAAGTAAGGTAAAAATAATTTACAAGTGGAATTAATCTCGGGACGGCACATCTACCACCAGTAGTAGTAGTAGTAGTAGAAACTGTAACTGAAGAACATGATTTGATTTAATCTCTCACTATTTGATATTTAGGCCAATTGGGATCTGATGAATGTAAAAACAAAGAATTATCTTTTTACATGATGTAGTTTCAGAGAAAAATGATGTCCACATCATAAGTGGACGCCAGGCCCTTGTAGTCCAAAATTGAACATTGTAGTCTTTGACAACCAAAAATGTGATGCCAGGTTGACAAAACCAATCTGATTTTGTACCATAAAATGGTACATTGCTGCCATCTACTGGCATTTGTGTAGCAGTAACATTTATTTCAAGCTTGAAATTCACTGTGCGCCTGTGTTCAAACCATTTTTTTTTAGATCTGAGCTTAGTTATTAGTTTCGGATTTATCATTTTGTTTTATTGGTGTTGCTTTTCAGTCAGTCGTGAGTAAATTGTGCATTGAAATCAATTGTGGTCTTTAATGAAAATGGTTTTGGGAGCTATCAGGTTAATGATGACAACAACTGCCAATCTCAGAATTTTATTTATGTTATATCATTGTTGTAACATTCATCCTACTAACAAAAAATAAACAATTTGAAATTCCGGTTCCTTTAAAAAAATACACAGTGACTATATATGCACAAAATTTTACAGGCATTATAGATAAAGTTATAGCAAAAGTTTTTTTTAATTATTAAAACACACATGAATATACACACAGGAATCTATACAACAGGAGAATTGACGACAATATCTACAGATATAATAAAAAAAAACTGAAAATACAGAATACATTTGCTTACAATAAAATATATTTTTCTTGGTACAGTTCTTGTATTGAATTTAATTACATGTTGTGTGCAATCAAGTGCGGTTTTTCCCTGTATTACAAACTTAACGCTATAGTGCACGTTTGACACCCCTGATATATGTTTGACTACAAAAAAAAAAATCATTATCTTTCCCCTCTCCCTTCCCTCACCAGCTCTTCTCCCACTCCTCCCCCCACCTCCCCAAGTTTCCTGGCCTCCCGCCGGGCCTCCTCCTCCCTCCTCCTCTCCTCCTTCTCCGTCTCCATCAACCAGGGTCCCCCCAGGTAGCTCAGGATCTCCTCGGGGCTCCCCCGCCGCTCGGGGTCCGGATGGAGCAACAGTCGGAGGAGTTCCATGACGTGCGAGCTGAGGCCGTGGAACTGTGACGGCGGCGGGTTATTCCGCCGGTTCTCCTTTTGTACTGTGAAGCCGTCGGCTTCCTCGAGGCCCTCCCCTCGCTCGAACCAGACTTTGTATTTGGCGTAGCCGGGGTCGTCGCTGGTGCTCTCCTGCCAGGGGAAGCAGCCGGTCAGCAGACAGTAAGCAAGGACCCCCAGAGCCCAACTGTCAATGCAAGGCTCCACCGTGATCCAAATGGTCTCCTTCTCCTCCTCTTCCTCCGTCAGTTCGCCTTTCTCCACCTCCTTGGCGGGCTCCACTTCGGGAGTGCAAAAGGGCGACTCGTACCAGACGGCGCCCACGGTGTGGCCCACGGCCCGAGTCAGGCCGAAGTCGCCCAGTTTGACCCAGCGGCACGCGCTGTCGCAGAGGAAGATGTTCTCGGGTTTGATGTCGCGGTGGACGAAGCCCAGGGAGTGCAGGTGAGTCACGGCACCGCTCAGTTGGGACATGACTCTCTGGACGTGTTCCTCGTCCAGGCCCACCTAACGTCGACGCAAAAGAGTCTTTTTAATGCCGTGGATTTTCAGAAACAAGTTTAGCTAAGTGGTATATTTGTGTGGTTGTGCATAACAATCCATCGAAAACAGTTTAAGTTGAACCCAATTGAATTGAATGCTTTTATTGTCATATAGTGTAATGAGATTTAGGGGCGGCCCGGCGACTTGAGTGGTTAGCACGCCGGCCTCACAGCTCTGGGGTCCTGGGTTCAAATCCAGGTTGGTCCACCTGTGTGGAGTTTGCATGTGCGTGGGTTTCCTCCAGGTACTCCAGTTTCCTCCCACATTCCAAAAACATGCATGGCAGGCTGATTAGACACTCTAAATTTCCCCTAGATATGAGTGTGGGAGCGTGAATGGTTGTTCATCTCCTCGTGGCCACCGATTCATGGTGCCCCCCGTCTCTGGCCCAGACTCAGCTGGGATAGGCTCCAGCACCCCCCGCGATCCTAATGAGGATAAAGCGGTTCAGAATATGAATGAATAATGAGATTTAAAGCTTCACCACAATGTGTACAAATAACAACAACAAATCAATAATTAATAATAATAAATTATCAATAAATCGGGCGGTGCTGATGACAAGACGCGCGTAAACTCAGCGGCGCTGTGGGAAAGCTCCCTCCTCCCATCATGCGCTATCTTAAAAGGGGTTAGGTCGTGAGAGTCGAGTGTTCTCATGCTTATCGCGTTCTTTGCTCGTTACTGGCAGTGACAAGATGGCCGCAGTCGTTATCAACTTGCCGTTTTGCTGACGTGAGCAAAAGGTTGCCGCGTAGAAGCGCGGGTTCTGTTGCCGACGGTCGCGACAGTTGCTTACACATTTTTTTAAAAAATCAAGTGTACAGCCATTTTATTGATTGGTTAAGTCATGATCAAAATCAGTTTGATATCAACTGCATTCATTTTATTCATCTTCATTTTAATGAATCTATCTATTACTATTGTAATGATAAAATTACTAATTATTATTTATCACCAATAACACAGAGGAAAATATATTATTTATCATTCAAAAATAGGCCATTGCATAATTTCTATTTTTATTATTCATTCATTTTCCAGACCGCTTATCCTCACAACAGCCATGGGGGGTGCTGGAGCCTATCCCAACCAACTATGGGCACCAGGCGGGGGACACCCTAATTTGGTGGTCAGCCAATCGTAGGGCAGAAGGAAACAGGGGACCAGTCACACTCATATTCATACCAAGGGGCAATTTAGAGTGTTCCACCAGGCTACTACTATGCATGAGTACTTGGAGAAAACCCACACAAGGATGGGAAGAACATGCAAACTCCCCACATGAAGGTTCAGACCTGGCATCGAACCCTCGATCTCAGACCTGTGAGTCCAACGCGCTAACCGCCCCCCCAAATGCAACAATTTTCTCATAAATTTTCATTTTCAAAACGGCTAAATGTTTGCCTTCCATCCTTCCCAACACGCTTTGACGCCAACTGACCTCTGACACGATCACGCTGTACAGGTCGCCATAGAGACCGGCCTGCTGGGCGAAGACGTAGTGCGACGACGTGGAGAAGAAGATGCCCAGCGCCCGCGTCAGCGAGGGATGCGTGCAGTAGGAAAGCGAGAGGTTGTACTCCCTCAGGAAGGAGGTGAGTGTCGTTGACTTACGAGGGAAGAACTTCAGGGCCATCGGGGTTCCTGCCCGGGACCCACAAAAACATGTCAAGTCGAGATATTGAATAAAACACCCCCAAAAAACGAAAGAGCTCGCCTCAACATTGCGATTGAGTAACCCCGCGATCAAATTTAACTCGCTCTCCAGGGGCGATTGGATTACCAGAACATCACGGCAACTCTATCCGAAGAACGCCGCTTGATTCAAGCGGCTGGGGCGTAAAAAGCAAAACGGCAGCCATCCAAAGACTCATCCGTCCTCACATTGTAGCCAAAGTTACGCCACACGATACCAAGTTTCATCTCAAGAGCGAAACCAGAGCCAGGATGGCTTTCATTAGGGATGCGCTGGTCGGCTTTTTTTTCGCATCGAGTAAGCCGCGTTACCTAACCGACCGTATAATCAGATCGAAGGGCGGACCGTGACCGGACATTTGGTCGAAAGAAGTTTGGTCCCCGGACGTTTGGTCGACCGGACGTTTGGTCGATCGGACGATTGGTCGAACGGACGTTTGGTGGAACGGACGTTTGGTCGACCGGACGTTTGGTGGAACGGACGTTTGGTAGAACGGACATTTGGTCGCCGGGTTCGCTCGCTGTCAAATTATGACAGAGCGTTTACTGTTGATATTTTGATATTGGATATTTAGATATTAAACTCACTCTCTCTCTCATGATTATAATTTTGAGAGCTGGTTTCAACAGTAACAACCCGGCGACCAAATGTCCGTTCTACCAAACGTCCATTCTACCAAACGTCCGGTCGACCAAACATCCGATCGACCAAACGTCCGGGGACCAAATATCCGGGGACCAAACGTCCGGGGACCAAACGTCTTTCGACGAAACGTCCGAGTACCAGGGCGGACGGGGGAATTTCACACTGCGGCGATGGAGCTGACCTCTCTTCCTGTGCACGGCCAGCATGACTTTGCCGTACGAGCCTTCGCCCAGGAACTTTAGCACCCGGAAGTGCTCGGACACCTTGAGGCTGGACATGGCCTGCGCCGACAGGAAGCAGCGCTCGTCCAGCTCCTCGGCCGCTGCGTCCTGCGGAAAGGAGATCCTCCGATTCAAGATGTGGGAAATTGTACGGGTATGTTTATAGAGGCAGAAAATAGGAGGTCATTTTAGTACAAGATTCCTAACCTTCGCGATGACTTTTATTCAGATACAACTTGTTTTGTAGTGATGATTGATTGGCATTGATGGAGATAGACGTCCAATCCATTGTGACTGGGAGGCTCAAGTCCAGTAGGTATGATGGGACATCTATCGCCGTCAATGGCAGGTCAATGAGTACCCAATAGTACGACCAAATTTATCGTTGGTTGTATTTTCCTTCATTTATATTTATAAGTCACTTGAGACGTTTTTGTGTACTTCTAGGTTTTAATTTGTTTTTTGTCAACTTAAATTGAGTTTTTAGTGAGTATTCTGGTCACTTGTTGAGTGCTTCAGTAGAAAGTATTTGTTATTTTGAGCAAATATTTCAAAAGATTTAAGTCAATTTTGCGCATTTTATTTGGGCGTTTGAGTACATCTATGCCAACTCTCCTAGTTCAAATGAATTTATTGTCTTTTGCTGTCATTGGTCATGAATGAGTTAACTTTTAGAACATATATTTGAGTAGTAGGTTGAGTATTTGAGTACATATTAGTCAGGTGTTTTTCTTATTGTTTACATGCATATTTTCATGTTGGTCATTATTCTACTACTTTGAGAGCTGCAGATTTTGGGAGAGGTTACATATCAAAAGTTTGACATATGCTAATTTAACTTAGTAGTAGTAGTACTGGCACATTTACAATGCAACACTCCGTATAAAATGTGAGTGTACGCAAGAGAAAATGTTGTCCTGTCATGTCTTGTGAAGACTTTAGGGGGGTTCTTACAAAATGTCAATTCGTAGAATGCAAAGCGAATGAGATGAATGACACTGGGCACCCGTAGGAAGAAGACAGCTCTATTTTAAACAGATCATTTGACCTCTTTGAGGATGGCCGCTGGCTTGTTGATGTTGATGTTGTGCGCACGGATTAAGCGCTGCGGATTCAAATGTCCCAAAAATGTGAAGACAGTCACGTCTGGGGCAACACGTTTATACGAATGACCTCGCTGCTTGGAATATTGCGTTACCCCGGAGGTGTAAAGTGATGCCCATTAAAAGAGACATGGTAAAAATATGAACTGATCAATTCCCCGACAACTTGACGGTATCTATGATTGGCTGGCGACCGCTCTTTTAATTGGCAGGCTCACCTCGGTCATTATGAGGATAAGTATAGTCGAGAAAGTTGTATTAACTCATTGGCTGCTATGATTTTTTTTCCTACTCTCACAGGCCACTTTTTTAACCCTCAGACTGCCATTGAAGGCATTAGATGTCATTTAAGGTTTAATGAGTACATTTTTTAATTAAAAACAACGGAAAGCATAACTATCATCTTTTTTATCCTGTGTATGTTATAATTTTTATTTTAAATAAGACCAAAAAAGTAGAGCAATTATATGTATATGTAAATGTATATGTATATATATATATATATATATATATATATATATATATATATATATATATATATATATATATATATATGTAAATGCATATGTATATGTATACATGTATATATATATATGTATATGTGTATGTATATGTGTATATATATATGTATACATATACATATGCATATACATATATATATACATATACATTTACATTTACATTTACATATACATACATGTTCATGTACATGTACATATGTATATGAATATGTATATGTAAATGTATATGTATATATATGCATATGTATATGTATATATATGTATAATATACATATATATACATATGCGTATACATATATACATATGTACATGTACATGCACATGTACATGTATATGTATATGTATATGTATTTGTATATGTATTTGTATATGTATTTGTATATGTATTTGTATATGTATATGTAAATGTATATGTATATATGCATATGTATATATATATATATGTATAATATACATATATATATATGTACATGTACATGAACATATACATCTATATGTATATGTATTTGTATATGTATATGTATGTGTATGTATTGATAGTGCACAATTATTCACATTTTTAAATTAAAACTGGACTGCAGTGTTTGCAATAGTTTCATAGGTTAATTAAATACATTTTTTACAATGCATCATAGTCCAATTCTAATGAACTAAATCACTTAGGACTCCTACAATTTTTATTGCAGCATTGCAAGAAGAAATTAATATTCCGATTTAATAGCATGACTCATCTTCAAACAATTAATCGAGTCGGTGAGATTCTAAATAGTGAGGTACTCACTGCCATGCTTCCTTCTCCTGTTAAAATTGATCGTCCCTTGATTGTTCTGCTCTCGCCGCGTCTTCTTGCACTTGAATGAAGGAGCTGCCTTGTCCTGTTTGTTTGTTGAGTCTACTGCGCCCGCGACTGATCCACGTACTGGCAAAGTAGACAATGACCACCACTCCCTCGGGGGCAGGCCCTGACACTAACACCCCCTTCTCTTTTCCTACCCTGCGGCCAAATCTGTCTGCGGTTCAACTCTGGGCTTCTGGCGAGTGGGCCCGAATGGGTGGCGAGATATTTCAAACCTCTAGCTCACTCTCGCAGTGCCACCCTGTTTCCAATCTGTCATTGGCCTTAACCCTTCCTTCCCTTGTCACCTCCTCCCTCTTTCCATGTCCCCGTTTTTTTCTCACCCTCTACTTCCAGCTGGGGTCAGTGAATTCCCTCCATCGTGTGGGATTCTCGGTTTAATCAACAGGTATGCGGGAATGATCGCAATAGGCCAACAAGCTGTACCCTTGATCCAAGAATCTTACTGGGATTACTGGGTACAGTTAAGCGTGCCTCCAGTGACTTTATTGGGCAAGATCACTCTCCTCTTATATTACTCTTCATTCCATGTCTATCAATGCATGGGCGGTAATAAAGCAATGAAGAACCCTAAATGAGTCTGCCTTCGCCCACATGAATGCGTTCAATTGTTTGAGGACTTCAATCACATCCGTATCACTCATCTCAGCTTTCATTCTATTCTCCATTTGCATACAGAACATTTCTCAATAATAGGTCGGGAGCTAATGTATAATACTGTGACCGGACGTTTCGTCGAAAGACGTTAGGTCGACCGGACGTTTGGTCGACCGGACGTTTGGTCGACCGGACGTTTGGTCGACCGGACGTTTGGTAGAACGGGCGTTTGGTAGAACGGGCGTTTGGTAGAACGGACGTTTGGTAGAACGGACGTTTGGTCGAACGGACGTTTGGTAGAACGGACGTTTGGTAGAACGGACGTTTGGTAGAACGGACGTTTGGTAGAACGGACGTTTGGTAGAACGGACGTTTGGTAGAACGGACGTTTGGTAGAACGGACGTTTGGTAGAACGGACTTTGGTAGAACGGATGTTTGTTAGAACTGACGTTTGGCCGCTTTGGTTCGCTTGCTGTCAAATTATGACAGAGAGTTTACTGTTGATATTTTGATATTAGATATTTAGAAATTAAACTCACACTCTCTCTCTCATGATTATAATTTTGAGAGCGAGCGAATCCGGCGACGAATTGTCCGTTCAACAAAATGTCCGGCGACGAATCCGGCGACGAATTGTCCGTCGACGAAACGTCCGGTCACGGTACCACCACATTACTTCATGAAAAGTCTACTGGGGTACATTAACAAAGCATTTGTACTGGTACTAATGTACTCTATTTTGCCTCATTATGATGTTTTTAAAAATCAATTCCACACAATGGTCATGTTTTTATTTTTTATTTTTTTTTCAATTGGGCAACATAGGCAGCTGCTCATTTTGGCATTAAAAAAGGGAACCAGCACCAGAAAAATAACTAAATAAAGACAAACAACTCTACCTATTTCCTTGCTCCTACTGTATTATGGTATGTCAGCAGTCAATGCAAACTCCAATGTCTCCACCTCAGCTGTTGTTCCTACTTAGCACCATCTGCAGGACCCCTGGCTCCCACCTCAACACCCTCCTCCACTTTCTGTCAACGCCCTTCGATTTCCCCCCTGGTAGTACATACTACCATACTATTATTGCTACTGCCGGCGTTATGTAACACAAACACAGGCTGCTATCACAACGGCCGATTCGTACTCAGGTTACCGTCCCACTCCCAACTACTGTGTTTTGGGCCACTCCAGTTGTAGTCACTCCGTAGGGGTCCTTCGGCCCCTGCTGTGACAACGCCAATCCACTCCGCTCCATCATCCAAAATACAGACTTCATCCCAAGGTCTATGAAATATAAAGAGCGCACAGGTTCAAAATGAACATAAACGTGTTTTTATTAAGTACCAGTGGCGGTCCGTGCATTTCCTAGTGACGCCTTCAGCAAAAACTATTTTATGGCTGTCGTATTTCTGGCATCTGTATTTTCTTTGGTGTGGAAGAAAATATTCTTGACCATTTCAAAATATGTCTGAAGAGAATCGGACATTTTGACAAATGAAATGATATAAAAGCCAAAAAGGTGTGTTCAAGGGGTTAGTGTAGTATTTTCCATCTGATTTAGAGGTACACAAAATGTTTATATGAAATCGTAAGTGCAGGGAAAGAAAGTTTGTAGTGTGACATAACCACCCGCCGCCACAACACCTGTTATAATGGCCTTTTGTGACAGTGGTAATCGCCTGCATTTTGGGGGTTTATCTCCACGAGATTCATATTTCCAAAGCAGTGTCACTGCGTGTTAGAGTGCTATCTTTTCGCGTGGGTCACACCCCACTACAATTTCTCTCGTCCTTCTCCGTGGAGACCTGAAAGGATGAAAGAGACACAAGCGGGATAAAAGTCCAACGTGGGATCACACATGTCTGCGAGGGCAGCTGTTCCTCTCTTGTTTTGTTCTGTGAGGCTTACTATGTCGTATTTATGGATCCGCAGACAAATGAATGTTCGAGTTAGTGCGAGGATGCCGCGACGTGGACGCTTTATGCTATAACCACAGCTTGTCACACGTTAACACTGTTCAGCGTCGCTTATGCTGAGTATGGAAATAGTCAGCATACCTGGGAGCATGTGATGGGAAACAAAAAAGGTTGCATTGCAATGTTACACAATGCAAACAATGATGTGGCAATTAAATGCAGGAAAATGAGAAACTATTCTCAGATGTTCAAATCAACAAAAATGACCACAGTTCTGGGGTCGAGGTGTTCGATCCCCAGGGGGTCCTCAATGTATGGAGTTTGGATGTTCTTCCCGAGCTTGTGTGGGTTTTCTCCGGGTACTCTGGTTTCCTCCTAGATCACAAGAATGTGCAGGATAACCTGGTTGACCTCTAAATTGCCCCAAAGTAAGCGTGAAAGGTTGTCTGTCTCTTTGTGCCCTGCGATTGGCTGGCCATCGATTAAGGGTGTCCCCCGCCTGGTGACTGTAATTAGCTGAGATATGCTCCAGCACCCCCCTATAACCCTTGTGGGGATAAGCAGATGGGAAAATGAATGGATCAAATTTAGATAACATCCCTGTAGTCATGAATAAAAGGTCAAGAACTAGTGAAATTAGAAAATATATACATTTTTAAACATAAAATGTACAATATAAGAAATTAAAAGAGAATTTTTATGTTTTGTACCTTTTTTAATCACAGTTTTTTTATTTAGGGGTGTGGATAAAATAGATTAGATGGATAGACTGTGGATAGGTGTGGATAAAATAGATTAGATGGATAGACTGATAGTCAGATCGATGAATAGACAGATAAAGATAGGTGATATATTATAGATATATTATAGATTCTATAAAAGAAATAAAGAGATTTTTTATGTTTTGTACCTTTTTTAATCACAGGTATTTTTTATTTATTTAGGGGTGTGGATAAAATAGATTAGATGAGTAGACTGATAGTCAGATCGATGAATAGACAGATAAAGATAGATGATAGATTATAGATATCTATAATCTATCATCTATCTTTATCTGTCTATTCATTGACCGATAGTCAGATCGATGAATAGACAGATAAAGATAGATGATATATTATAGATATCTATAATATAGCATCTATCTGGATCTATCTATTCATTGATCTGACTATCAGTCAACCCAAATAAAAAATACCTGTGATTAAAACAGCTACAAAACATAAAAAATCTATTTTTGTTTCTTCCATTGTACATTTTATGTTTAAACAAATGTACATTTTTCAAATTTCACTATTCTTGACCTTTTATCCATGACTACAGGAATGTTATCTAAATTTTAATCTATAATATACATATATAAAGATAGAGATCGAACGATAGATATAGAGAGAGGTCGATCTTTAGTTTAATGATTATAGATAATTCTCAAGTAAAGTCGAACATTCTGTGAGCTTTTGGTTGGAGCCTTTTAATGGCGTCGCCATAAAATATGGCAAGAAACACTGCTATATAGTACATAGTTGATGAAAACAAAGGTGGCGGGGGTGCGGTCTGCTCCGTTCCGCTCTCGCCAGCTCCTCCGTCCGTCGTCGGGAGCGGAAGCGGAAACTCGGCCATCTCCTCCTCGCACGTACGTTCGGGCTACACTAACGGGGTCAGCCCACACGCTCCAATTCGAAGCCTTTTTCTCGCGCTTTCTCGTCACTTCTGGAGCTCGCGTTTGGCTTTTGAATGCGACCGCGTCCCGCACGGTCGTGCTCCCGAAGCCGGACATGCCTCCGCGGAAATCGGCCCGTTTCGCAGCCCAGCTGGCCAACTAGCATCTGCTAGCTAGCTGGCTAATCTCTCCTAGCAGCAAGTGATACCTTTGACCACCCGCTGGTAGGTAACACAACACTCAGTTCATCGCTTACTCTGGTTAAATGTTAACATTTAAATGACATTAGAACAAAAGTCATAGCTTTTTTATTAGCTAGCGGAGCTATTTGTTGTGTATTGTTTATGCTTTTAGACAGACTCTAAGTCAATGCTTTGGGGCAAAATTAACTCAGTGTTTCCATATTTCAGGTAGCGCCTAGCACGAGTTAGCAATGAGTTCATTGTGGACTGATCATTTGTATAATAATAATAATAATAATGTTTTTTAACTAACTTAGCATGCCGACATGCTAAGTTGGTAGGTGTGTCAGGAAGGCTACATTGAAGAGTGGGCGCGACTTCCTTCAGAATTGTTATTAATTAGATGATTTCATCTGCACCAAAGAGGACCATCTAAGGTTTGTATTCCATAAATTAAGTTTAGCTATGTTGTGTTGAAAGATACGGATCATTGGCAAATTCCCCTTTAACATGTCAATTTTACTGTGCTTGTGTCAAGGCGCTCAAGAACCAAGCTTTCCTGTACATTTTATTTGCCATAGCAATTATTTTATTCATTGAAGACACTGTTTTCAAAAATCAATTAAAATTACTTTAATTGAAATTGTCCCAATTCCCTGAATGAAGCATTTAACAGCAAATGCTATCCAATTTCCTCTCTCCCATTGAAAGGTATTTTTGTGTGCAGTCCAAATAAGACATTTGCAAACGTCAGCTTTTACACGAGGGGAAAAAAATATCACTTTTCTTGCCTATTTTTTTTGCACTGTCAATTAATAATACTTAAGTTCGCTCTTATGAGATGATATTTTTATCCAATTCATGTTTTAATAAAAAATAACAGAATAAACACAAATTTATAAATAAAAAAAGCATATGTTCAGCCCTTAATGGAGACAGACAGTTTTTTTAATTTACATATATTTATTTGATTTGATTTTTGTGAAGTATTTTGTGTTTGTGTGTGCACTTCATTAATGTGCGCACACGTTATTTATTTTTCGTAAATGGGACGTTTAGTGGCAGTAATGTGAAGATGCTCACCATATTTTATATCAAATTACATATAGTATTTTATATCATATTAATAATATCATATGTGGCGCTGATTAAATGATAGATGGAAAAATGATTTATACAATCATTATTTATCAGAAATAGTAGTTAACAACTAACAGTGAATTCAGCTGCATGTTTACAGATGAATTACTGAAAAAAAGACTGTATATAATGACTTTTTATTAATCTGTGACAACTTCATCAGTCATCTTCTTAAAAGTAAATACTAAATAAACAGGTTTTTTTTTATAATAGTTAACCACACAACCATAAATGTGACACAGACTGATGAAACTTTGTCAAATTTCAGTAGTGCTAAAATCAATCAGTGTATCCCAAAAGTCTCTTTCAAATAATTTCAGTAAATCATGGCACATTCTATAACTTTAGAAAGAAAGAAAAGGGAGAATTCTAAGCTTCAGTAGCTTTATCAATTGGCTCTTGTGAACTTTGAAACTTAGCAGTGACTAACTGATACAATGGTTCATTCCTGGTTGGTTACGCAACCCTGTGACCTGTATGTCGTTGTACATGTTTTAGTTTTCTTTCAAATCGATGTTTTGTCCTTTTTAAATTCAGTCCAGCATTTTTTTTGGTGCACGTGGTAAGTACTTATTTAAGGACATGGGTAAAGTTTGGATTTAGTTTGGGTAAACATACACGTTTGTATCTTTGTTTTAAAGGTCAAGTTGTGCACTTGGCCGACACTGTCTTATATCAGTGTAATAATATCCGAGCTGCGAGAAGGTTGACCTGTGAGTAGGAAATACTTGCATGCTTGGCGACTTAGTAGTTAAAAGGTGTGGTTAAGTACTTGGGAAAATATACACAAGTACGTATATGAAATCAAACTGCTGTTTTTATGGTAATAAAAAATGTAACTCTATGAATACTAAACAATATATACTGAATACCATTTTCAATACAGAAATGAGCAAAAAAAAGTTATTTAATTTTTTAACTCTTTCAGTGCCATTTGTGATGATGACATCCTAGCATGTGATCTTATTGTTTTATTTATTAATTCAATTGGGTTGGATAACTTTATTCATCCCGTATTTGGGAAATTTCATTGTGACAGTAGCAAGCGGGTGATTAGACAGAACAACAAAGCCAAAGTACAAAGCAAATCAAAGTAAATGCGATCATTAAGAATCACCAAATCAGATCATTAAGACAGAAAAGCAGCAAAAACACAAAACGAGCAAGAGTGGACGGAGCTACTGCCGCCGGCTGCCACTTGAACGGCGCCATCTTGGTTGCGGTAGCTAAAACGGATACACTCAAAAGACGTAAAGTTGGACAAAAATTGAAATGAGTTTGGCGTGAGTAGACGTCCAATCCATTTGAACTGGAAGGGTTGGTAGCGAATGCTAGTCAGTTTCAGCCAACGCCCTCACAAGGAAAATGGCCACCCGCCAGGCTTATAAAGCACTGGTGGAAACCCTGAAAATGATTTACAGAAATTTGAGTCAAGTGAAAGATTTGCAGTAAAAGGACGTTTTTTAAACAGAAAAATATTGTTTTTAATGTAGATTATGACGGCGCATCAACAAAATAGTAAAACTTTCATGGGGGAAAACATTTGTTCTTAGGAACTCTCATTAAAATGTGCGGATAAAACTTGTATTAAATGTATAGGCATTCATGGATTTACTTACCATTAGTTAGCAAAGTGTCGAAACTGTCATTTAGGAAATCAAATCCTAGATCAGATCTGCCAATCCAAGCAAATAAAATCTATTCTCTCTGCCCATGAGCTATTTGTTCTTTTCCAATCATGTGATTTTTCTTTTTTTTCCCCTCACTGAATATCTGCTTTGTCCTCATTTTATCACGGGCACGTTGGAATCTGCTGCTCAGCCAATGTTTGTGCGTGGGTGACTTAGCAGTCAACAACCGAGCGACGCTGTCATTTATTTGTATTGTTCGTCTCATCTCGCCCCGCAGTCTACTTCTTCCGGCGTATGTCATTTTGTGAGCCGATGTTGCCACGGGAAGAGAAAAGAGGCCGTTCGCTGTGAATGTGTGGCGCACCGAAGCGCAAGGCCACCCCGCACACCCAGAGGAGAGACCCCGATTCAGCGCTATTCTTGTGTAACAGGTGTGCATGACACTGATAACCAATTTTATTGGATTGTTTGATGGAATAATGCAAAATAATATGGTTAGGAATACCGTATTCTCGCATATATGCTGTATTTCAGGGGTGTCAGACTTGGGTTGGTTGGCGGGCCGCGTTAACGTCAACTCGATTTCACGTGGGCCGGACCATTTTAGATATAATATTTAGATTATTATTTTTTTAAATGGATTAAAAGAACTGGATTAAATATATCTGAATATTTGGTTTTTTATAGATCTAAAACAATGTTTATTTTAGCTTTTTTAAAATATATTTTTAGATTTTACAAAATGATTTTTGAACTAAAAACACAGAAAAAATGGATTAAAAAATTACAATTATTGATTTAAAAGGGGGAAAATCAGGAAATTTAATATACAACTATACTCTTCATTTTAATTTGATCCTAAAACAGAAAGTCGCCACTCATGATTTATATTCCCGGGCCACACAAAATGATGCGGCGGGCCAGATTTGGCCCCTGGGCCGGCACTTTGACACATGTGCTGTAGTTTAAAAAAATCTAGGGTACGGCTTATATGCGCACAAATTAGACTTGACATGCTCAAAACTGCAAGGTGACAAAGACGAAATGCCATTACGCAAGACAATGTGGCCACTACAGTTGCTTATTTCAAAATAGAGAAATTATAAACAGATAAAATGCTAAACAACATTTATTTTGATGTCTATGAATATAATTCTGGGAAAAAAATAAATCGTATCTTGCATAAAACGAGAAAAAACTCACTTTTGCCTGCCTTTGCTCAATCGGGGCAATTGTAAAATTCAATGATTTCTAAGGCAATTTTAATGGTAGATTTTATTGGTTTAAGTAGGGAAGCCAGTGATCAGAAATATTTTGTAAGTGTCATTTTGACAATAATATTTAATAGCTCTTGAAAAACAGCTTAATTTTAAAGCAACAGTTTGTCAATGCAGCTCACAAGTTAGTTTTTTAATCCCCTTTACAACCATTCTTCAGATTCCAATTCAGTTTGAAGGCCAGACGGTTGCCATGTCGACCTCATCGCTACGGCGACAAGTGAAGAACATCGTCCACAACTATTCAGAGGCTGAAATCAAGGTTGTTTCTCATGTCTCTATTTCTACTTTTTTTGTTGAAACACCCACATCCCCTTTTGTGTGTACAATTTTCAACACCCCATTTCATGTCTCCCACCGCACCAATGACTCAATGCCTGTTGCTAATCTAATATTTGTTAGAAGCAATCCTTTCCCCTTTCCTCTCATTATATGCTGCATGACCTAACATCACGTTGAGGATTCTTTAATATGCCTCCTTCAACTTGTTTTTTTTATGACCAGACTCTGTGAATGTCATTTCGTTAAAGAATTTCCCTTGTTTTAGGTGAGGGAAGCGACGTCCAATGATCCGTGGGGACCCAGCAGTTCTCTGATGTCAGAGATCGCCGATCTGACTTACAATGTTGTGGCCTTCTCTGAAATTATGAGCATGGTCTGGAAGCGCCTCAATGACCACGGCAAGAACTGGAGACACGTCTACAAGGTGCCTTTCTGTCGTGCTCGCATATTGTTTACAAACAAATTAAGAACTCCAGGGCAAATATATTATTTTTACCTTGTGCAGATACTAAAAAAATATAATATTTCATTTTTCTGAGGTGTAAAAGCAGAGGAAAACGTTACTAAAATGCTGCTACTATTTTAGTCCTTTCCTCGTTGTCGTCTATACCAGGGGTCTCCAACCACCGGTCCGAGGACTGCGAGCCACCTGATGCCGGTCCACCAGAGAAATACATACTAATAATGTTTTAAACCCCATTCAGCTGGTCCGAGTCACGTCCGACATTATGGAACAAATTAGTCTCTTATCTGTTTTAATTTGTAAATACCGTATTTTTTTCGACTATGCAGCGCATCGTATTTTTAGCCGCAGTGTCGGTAACGAGTGCTATTTCTGTATTTGACACACACAAAGGGCGCACCGTTTTTATAGACGCAGCCAGGCATGGCAAATCATACACCAGCTTAAACATACACGCTATACCCACACGCTAAAAACACATTTTTAAAAAGGCAACGGAAGCAAAACCGAGTTTGGTTGTACTTTATATAGCCATTTTACAATGTACTCACGTCATCACCCACAAATCCATCAAAGTTGCTTCGTAAGCTTTGTTGATGCCGATCGCCAGGCCACAATCCATTGGGTGTATTGACAAAAGAACTACATATCCCAGCAGTCACTGCGCAGTACTTTTTCTACGGGAAAATAGTAGTCGGGGGCTGCTTGCCCTAGTTGTGAGAGCTGTAGAGGATGGTGTACTGATTTATTTTATTTTATCGTGGTAAAAAATTTAGTATTGGTCCATATATAAAGTGCACTGGATTATAAGGCGCCCTGTCTTTTTTGGAGAAAATTTAAGACTTATGTGCGCCTTATAGTCGTGAAAATACGGTAATAATTATTTTTGAATTTATAAACCTAACAACATTTATAATGAATTCCTTGGTTTGTATAATTGAAACATGCTCATTCAATGTTTTTTTCTGTAATCTATTGTGTACATATCTGCCAGGCCATGACTTTAATGGAGTATCTGATCAAGACGGGTTCCGAACGGGTGGCCCAGCAATGTCGAGAAAATATTTACGCAGTCCAGACCCTGAAGGATTTCCAGTACATCGACAGAGACGGCAAGGACCAGGTATGCAAACCTATTTCCCTTTTTTTTTTTTTATCTCAAGGCAAAAGTCAAGACAAAACTTTGACACGGCTTTCCCAGGGTGTGAACGTACGCGAGAAGGCCAAACAGCTGGTGACCCTGCTGAAAGACGAAGAACGGCTGCGAGAGGAGCGGATCCACGCCCTCAAAACCAAAGAGAAGATGGCCCAGACCTCCAGCGGTAGGACTTTAGTTTTCATCCAGGTGGGGGATCTCACCACCCCACCGACAAACAGGCTCGTCTTTTCACGTTAGCTTCTTCGGCACCCTCAGCACCCAACCTCGGGGGCAGCCTGTCCCTGGGCTCCCACTCGGGCGGCGCCGACCCCGAGCAGGCGTGGCCGCAGAGCTCCGGAGAAGAAGACCTGCAGCTCCAGCTGGCACTGGCCATGAGTAAAGAAGAAGCCGAGCAGGTAACGCCAAACCACCGAGCGGAGAAAAGAAATACTGCTTATGGAAGTTTGATTTTCAGTTTCACTCTGTCTGCAACATTGAGTGGCGCTAAGCCACACGTACACCTAGCTTTGCCCTCACCTTGTGACCCCTGACCTCCCTCAGACTAGCAAGGACCCTCTGGAGGACGCAGAGATCCGCTATGCAATGACACTCAGCAAAGAGATGCTCCAAGAGGTTAGGGGGCAGTCGGCGCGTCCAGCCATCTTGTCTTTCTCTCGGCTGGAACTTTTAATATCGTCCAATCAAGGCGACAAATGTGTAGCTGAGATTTCTCCCGTGTCCTATTGGGACTGCAGTAACACTGATAGAGAGGGCTTTCACACCTATGGTTGGGTTTCTGTGGTTCACATCGGTTTGGTCCATTTTCCCCTGACTTTGGAAGACAAAAAAAGGAACCACTTGACATTGGTTTGGATTGTATTGGATTGGATAACTTTATTCATCCCGTATTTGGGAAATTTCGTTGTCTCAGTAGCAAGAGGGTGAGGATGCAGAAATAGGAAAGGCATTTTAGACATAAATAGAGAGGTAATAAGTAAGTTAATAAATAAATACATGAATAAATATATAAATAAATGTGTTGCTGAAATATATATATATATATATATATATATATATATACACATATATATACACACACACATATATATACATACATATACACACACATACACACATGCACACATATGCACACATATGCACACATATGCACACATATGCACACTTATGCACACATGCACGCATACATGCATACATGCATACATACATACACATACACATACACATACACACACACATACACATACACATACACACATACAAATACACACATACAAATGGCACATGGACATGGCTCGTCCTTTGTAAATGATTGATTTGGTATTTGACAAATCATTTTCATAAACTATAAATAATGTTATATACTTGTTTATATAGGAGAAATCAAGTAACCTTTTTTATTGATTTTTTTTTTTTGCTTTTTCATAAACAATTTAAAAAAATAAACTAATGATGAAAAGAATAATTTTTTAAATTTAAAAATGCTACGTTTTCAATATATCTGTATGTATATTAAATAGACCCGCCACGGTTAGTTTAAAACTGCTCATTTGATCTATGACTAAAGTTCACCATGGTTCTACACAAACACCTAACCAAACAGACTACAGAATAGGGGAAAGTGGACTAGACTTTGATTCTCGAAAGCCAAGCACATAAAAGTAATCTTTACTTCAGCATCAAATCTAATTGTTTTCAATCTAATCTGCTGTAGATTTTGCATGCCGAATATCTATTAGAAAAATCCAGTTTTTAACCATGAGTGGCTTATGAACCCGTGATTCTTCTTTCTTATGACGAACTTTGGGCTCGATATGAAATCACTCCTACTGACACCTCACTTTAGTTTCTGTATTTCTTCCTCAAGCGTTGATTAAGTTAAAATATAATCCCACAATCTTCATATGCTGTCTGCCGATCCTTTGTTTGGTTAGTTCCACGCTCTGCTTCCTCCAAAAAAAGCCCCTGGTTGATAATTACCCAGCAAAGTGCTGTTCATGCTGGACTTCAATGAGGAAGGCAGATAGATGGGTCAGCATGTGCTTTGAAAATTCATAAAGGAAACTGTAAGAAGTCATTTGTTAACACAAGCTTGGTATTAACTATCCCTTTGTAATAAACTTTATTTCACCTCAGGGGTCTTTCATAAAAGATTTTCACGGTTAATAACGTGTGAATGACTTTGCTTATGACACTGTGTGTGATCGACAGGAGGAACGACTGCGCAGAGGCGACGACTTGCGACTGCAAATGGCCATAGAAGAGAGCAGAAGAGAGAAGGCCAAGCCAGAAGAGGTCGGTGTCACGTTCACGGCACTACTTGCTCTTCACGAGTGGTTCTTCATGTTTACAAAAGTCGGAGCTTGACAAATGTACAAAGCTGCCTCTGTCTGCGTTTGCAAATCAGCTGGTCAACCGTAGCACGTGAATGCAAAATTCAAGTTTGTCAGAGCCAATCAGACAAAAGACATTTTCTATTGACCCGCAGCTTTGACAAATCAACTCAAGCTAAAATGGACGTGAGATACTACGGTACACGGTCGTTTGGTCGCCGGTCTTTTGGTCGCCCGGAAGGTTATTGATAATTACCATTTAAATTGTTGCTCAAATTCCCTAAATACAAACTGCGAATTACTATTTAGTCATACTTAATGCCCTAGTAATTAATAGGCTAAAGAAAAGCTCCAAATTTCCCAGACTTTTATTGTTTTTTGTTGGAGAACTTGTTAAGACCCTGACTGACATAGCTTCTTAAAGGGACAACGCATGTACATACAAACTCTTCTACACTCACACGTCGGCTCAGTGAAACTGCTCAGGGCCATTGTTGGCTTTTATTGATGCGTAGACCGTGTTGTTATACCTTGTTTTGTCGCCGGTCTTTTGGTCGCCCGTTGTCGCGGTCCGGGCGACCAAAAGACCGGCGACCAAAAGACCGGCGACCAATCGACCGCACACGAGATACTATATGCCTGAAAGAAAAAAACGCAGTCACCCCCCTCGCCCCTCTTAACGAAATGCGTATAAGCTAGTTGTACTGGAGTTTTATTTGTTAAATTGGTGGGTAGGATTAATATTTTTCGCTCATGACTGCAATATATTTTTCTGTGCTTGACAGAGTGCGCTAATGGAGCTGAGTGCTGTGGACCCCTGGGGGGCCCCTGCCGCCGCCGCCGCCCCCGTCCCCACCGTCGGCTCGGCCGGCCCATCCCCTCCGCCAACTCTTCCCATCGCCACTTCGGGCCCTTGGGCGGCGCCTCCCGCAGACCCATGGGGGGTGGCCTCACCCACCTCCCCTACCATCGCCGACCCCTGGGGCGGAGGGCCGCCGCCAAGCATTGCCCCTCCTCCGGACCCCTGGGGTGAAACATCCAACAAAGTTAACAACGTGGACCCCTGGGGAAGCTCAGGTGGGCACCAGTAAATGTTCGCCGCCCGCCCGTCCGTCATGACCGCGCACGTTGCCATTTCTCGCCATCGACTCCCATTCTTTCAGCTTTCTGTCATGGAAAGCATGCTTGTTCAATACATTCTCCTGCCATTTCCGCTCAGGATTGTTTCTCAAGCAGAGTGCTCTCACAAATCCCCGTAAATATGACAATTGACAAAATACCAGACCTCCAGCGAGAGCCCCTGTTTAAGAAACTAACTGGCCAGGCGATCAATGACTTTGCCCAGTCCTAATGTGTATCTAAGGTTTTGTGTTAACCGTCCCCTCACCCCTCGCATTTCCTCCTCCCTTCCTCCACTCCCCCCCCCCCCCCCCCCGTCATGTAGCTGTGACACCCACTAGTGTCGACCCTTGGGGCCCCACCATACCACCCAGCACTTCCTCCTCAGGGGGGCCCGTAGACCCCTGGGCGAAGGACATGCTCGTCCCCGCCTCCGACCCAATCACCTCTGACATCTGGAACGACTCCGCCAATCACACTAACGGCACAGGTACACCCGCAACGTTCGCGGACTTCCGAACGTTGACTCACTTGTCTTTGTTTGTCCAACATCTCATCCCCTTCAAGTAGATCAGGGGTGTCAGACTCGGGTTGGTTCGCGGGCCGCTTTAACGTCAACTTGATTTCACGTGGGCCGGACCATTTTAGATATAATATGTAGATTTTTTAAATAAATGGATTAAAAAAAAACTGGATTAAAAGCCCAGAATATTCAGTTTTTTATAGATCTAAAACAATGTTTATTTGAGCTTTTTTTAAAAATATATTTTTAGATTTTACAAAATGATTTTTGAACTAAAAAAATTGATTAAAAAATGACATTTTTTTATTTAAATGGGGGAAAATCAGGAAATGTAATATACATCTATACTCTTCATTTTAATTTGATCCTAAAGCAGAAAGTCGGCACTCATGATTTACTTTCCCGGGCCACACAAAATGATGCGGTGGGCCAGATTTGGCCCCCGGGCCGCCACTTTTACACATGTGAAGTAGATGATGGCTAGGTTAGTCTTGGGAACGGAATCCAACTTTGCACTCTGTTCCCGGCAGGAGACCCCGAGCGACGAGGGTCCTCGGCGACAGGATGCAACAGCACCGGCTCCCCCGTTCCCTTTGACCTCTCCTCCCTGGGCTCCTCCCTGCCGGTTCGCAAGACCCCCGAGTCCTTCCTCGGGCCCAACGCGGCGCTGGTGGACCTGGACTCGCTGGTGTCGTCCAAACCTAAACCCAAACAGCCGCCGCCTCCTTCCATCAACGCCTCGTCGGCACATAACCCCTTCCTCCAGAACACAGGTGAGATAAAACCACTAACAAAAACACGCTTTTTGACAATGGCGAAACAAGAACAGTCGTACTTTAGCAAACGAGTGAATTTTTGCTGTATGTGCCCAAGAATTTGAAGTGAAAGTATTTGTGTTCACTAAAAACTTGGGAGTTTTGAAATTTGAGGCTATTTACAGGTTTCTCCAAATCAGGTGAAGAGTGTAAGAATAACATTTTTTGTGCCCCTTCCACTTTTGCAGGAACCAAAAGTAATGGGACAATTGGCTGCTCATCTGTTCCATGGCCAGGTGTGTTATTGTTTTGTTTCATATTGGATTGGATAACTTTATTCATCCCGTATTCGGGCAATTTCATTGTGCCAGTAGCAAGAAAAGGCATAGTTATAAATTAGACAGTACAACAAAGCAAAGCACAAAGTACAAACCAAATCAAAGTAAATGGGATCATTAAGAATCAAATCATTAAGACAGAAAAGCAGCAAAAACACAAAACAAGCAAGAGTGGACGGAGCTACCACCACCGGCTGCCGCTTGAACGGCGCCATTTTTGGTTGCGGTAGCAGACACGTATACAGACTCCAAAGACGTAAAGTTGGACAAAAACTGGAACCACACACAGGAAGTCTTCAACGAGATGGGGAACTTCTGTAGACTGTGACCGAGGTAGAGAATATGCAGAGTCACTCTTCCAAGCTTAACCGCACAGTTCCTCATTAGTCTGGAGCTGAAGACAATAGTAGCAGAGTAGAACCCCTCGACTCCGTTTCCGGCCTGGTAAGCGCCAACAGCTCTTCCATCTTATCCCATGATGGAATGGTTGGTCTGAAGCGTTGCTTCTGCGTTGCTTCTTCTCCCGGCACTTTTGTCCAGCTCCGAATTTCCAGCGGTATTGAGGTGTTGCTCCTTCTGCTGCGTATTGTACCAGCTAGTCCCACGTGTATGACAGCGTAGGCATGGCTGAATGGTTCCAAAAAATAAGTAGCAGAAAGAAGCCAGGCTAACAGAACAAAGAAAGTTGTAAAAGAATTGAAGTGAAAAGTATAAATTACACAGTAAAGTAAAAAGGAACGTATTAAGAAATATTAAAATGTAATTAAGAAAAAGATAGAAGGGCTGTAAAACACAAAAAACAAATAAGAGTGGGCAGAGTTACTGCTACTGGCTTCCACGTGACGGCGCCATCTTGGGAAAAAAAACTTACTTATTATCTGTCTTTATGTCTAAAATGCCTTTACTATATCTGCATTCTCACCCTCTTGCTACTGTGACAACGAAATTTCCCGAATACGGGATGAATAAAGTTATCCAAACCAATTCAGCCAATTCCCTTGACTCAAACCCCATTGGAAATCTCTAAGTAAAAGTCAATTTGTGCGTAACGCGTTTTCTGATTGCTCCCCCCTTTCTCCCTTTCTCCATCTCAGGCTCGTCTCCAGCACCCGGCATGGCCGTGACCCCGGGCAGCGCCATCTCCAGCCGCGGGGTCTCTCCCACCCCGGCCTCGTCCAACCCTTTCGGCGTGGCTCCCGCCATGATCTCCATTTCACCTCAGCCCTCTTCCCTGGGCCTGAGTGGTCTTCGCAGCAGCCCCGTGCCTCCCAACCCCCTGTTGGGCATGGCGCCCGGCGGGATGAGCTTGGGTCCCATGAGCGCCGGTCCCCCCGCCATGGGACTGGGCCCCATGTCGGCCGCGAGCTACGGGGGGCTCTCCCCGATGGCCCCGCCCACTTCGGCTATGCTCGGCACCGCCATCGCTCCCCCTCAGCTGATTTTGGGCGGGCCCGGTAGAGCGGGCGGAGTGATGGGCGCCGGCGGCGCGGTGGGGGGAGCCGGAACGACGGCGGGAGCCAGCACGAATCCCTTTCTTCTTTGAGGACGCGTCGGTCGCCACCCATCCGTTTTAAACCTCTCGGTCTCAACCTGCTGCTTCCGTTTAATTTCATCCCCCACAAAGGCGAGTCCCCATTTCCGTTTGTCCAAAAAGCATTTTCACAGAGAACTAATTTCACCGCGTTCATTTCCAGAGGGGTTCTTTTAGGGGGAGGGGGGGAGAGATCTATTTATTTAGTCTAACATTTGCAGCCGCCGAAGACTAACAACGAGCCCAAGTGAGAAACTCTGCCTCGCCGATGAAGACTAACACAACCTGTGAAAGAAGTGTGCATGGAGAATGATTTTTTTTTTAACAACCTGCGCACGGACTGAAGAAAAAAAAAAATCAACATTTCAGGTACAATGTGGTCAAATCATTTCAATTAATTTAAGATTAATTTATTGTATTTTTATCCACTTTAGGGAACAATTAAGGAAAATCTAATGTGATCACGCCATATATAGAAAGGAATCAAATGGTTTTTTTTTCCTTTTTTTTTTTTAATTGCCGTGGAAGCCGGACGGGAGCCCCGAGTAATCTGGCTCTGGTGTGAGAAAAGTAACGCTACGTTGACGAAAACTTATTCGCGCAAGTCTGAAATATTTCCAATGCCTTTGTGTGTACGTGTTTCGAGATGTCGTCCTTTTCTTGTGTTTTTTCTGTCTTGTTTCAGTGACTCACGGGAAGACATTTTTCATCCTTTTGTTGTCCAAAAGACTAACCTGCATCGCTACTGCGCAATCTCGGAATTTGAAGGTATTTCTACGTTTAGCCCGTTGGAATTATTGTTATTTTTTTTATTTTTTTTGATCATCCATGCCCTTTCAATCCCGTTTGTACGTCCTTTTTTGTTTTGCCCCACGTCGCTCTTGTGAATAGGCAATGATGACATGAATGAGTAGAAATTGAAAAGACTTGACAACATGCACCAATGCTGTTCTTTTAATTTTCACATTTTATATCGACAAGAAGGAACAAAAATCTTATAGTGGGTCATCGTATGATGTTGCCTGTGAACATTCACCTTTGACAAGAAAAGAGAAATTTATGAGATTTTATCGAGGGGAGGGTGGGGGGCAAATAGGATGCGGGGTTATGGCTGGTTTCATGCTTGTGCTGTACTTTAATGTCTTTATCCTATTTGCAATTTTTACTGCTGCAGAGTACAATAATGTGACAAAAATAAATGTATATTTTATTTTCCTTGATCCAATTGCATTATGAATTCAACGCAAGAACACATCGCGGAATACATGTGGCAAGAAGCAATCTGGCAAAGCAAAATTGATAAAAATGTTTTAAAAAAAACAAACAAACGGAGAAATTGAACAGTTAATCTCTCGGTTTGCTCAACTCAAGTTCTTTAGACGAGTAGAGAATCCCAGTCAAAATCGTCTTGGAACTCTTCGCTGTTGCTGTGGAGACTTTTAAAAGGAGGATGCGGTCGGGGTGCTGTGGTGTGAGGCTGTGTGCTGGCTAAAAGACAAAAATTATATTAGTACCCGGAAAAAAACCCACGCAAACTCCAGGGAGAAATTCCGAACCTGCCATAGAAACCTTGTTCTCAACATTTTGGCACCAATAATTAGGTTTTGCAAATCAATCTCTGAAGTGATGCCTTTGGAACTAAAACGTGCGGCTATGAAGCGGGTCTTACCGGTTGTGTTTGCAGGCTGCGTTTGCGCGGGCCTATGACTGTTGGGGCCCTGCACGTGAAGGGCCCTGCGGGGCAATGGCGCCGTGCCGTTGGCGGATCCGTAGTGGGGAGACGGATGGGGCACCAGATGCTGTGCGTTGACGTAGAAAGAAGTTGGCGCCGGTGTCGGGTAATGCCCGCCCGGGGCCAGCGGGGATTGGCCGCCCGTGGTCAGCAAGCCTTTTTGAGCGAAGAAGCGGTTGAGGGAATCGCACAGCGAGGTGAAGAGCGCCGGGTCCAAGGCCCAGTCGCACAGCTCCGCTTGACGCATGCTTTCCAGCAGCTCTGACCACACAAGAAAATGTTTACATGATGCATGTGTTACTTAGGGACATGCATGTTCTCCCCAGACGTGTGTGGGTTTTCTCCGGGTAGTCCGGTTGCCTCCCACATCACAAAGACATGCTTGCCGGTTGAACACTAAATTGCTCCGAGTGTGGATGGTCCACCGTCTCCTTTGTGCCCTGCGATTAGCTGGCCACCGATTTAGGGTGTCCCCCACCTGGGGCCCGTAGTTAGCTGGGATAGGCTCCAGCACCCCCTGTGACCCTTGTGAGGATAAGCGGTTCAGAAAATGAATCACTCTATAGTACAAGCAAGTTAAAGCTTTAATCCCTTAACACCTGAGTTTATGTTTATCATAAAAAAGCATTGGGGAAATTCTGAAGTACATAAAAACATGTTCAAAACGGTCAAATTTTGTCTTTTAATTATTGCAAGCGTACGCAAGACTGTAATGCAAACAACGTTCAACCATTCGCCAAACTCAGTATTTGATTCTTATTAAAACCCAGATGTCAAACATAGGGCCTGGGATTAGATTAGATTAGATTAGATTTTTTTTTGCTAAAATGCCAAAATAGCAAAATCTTGCCACTTTTAAAATATGTGAGATATATTACCAGCATTTTCCTGCAGTCCCCTTTGTTTTTTCAAGTTATTTGGGTGCATCCGTTACTTTTAGAGTCTCACCTGGATGACCAGTGAGGTCAATGTTGGCCCAATCCAGATTACTGGCAATGCGGAAGCTCTCCTTCAGAGAATCTGTGTTCGTAAACCAGTCTGTCGGCACCGCTAGAACAAACAAAACAAAACGCAGTTTAAGAATATTGACCACTATAGAAATGGGTATCAATCAATCAAAAATAAATGAGCAAACAAGCGACATTCACATTTAATTTCTTTTTTTACATTACAAAAATCAGTTTGACACCCCTTTTTTGTCAATTTGAAAATGTTTGCCCAATTTTTGAAACTTTCGGGGACTCACTTTGTTGCGTAAACCGAACTGCGTCGCTTGGTGTTGCGAGCGATGCCGCGTGGTGAGGCGACATGGGCAGAAGAACCGGAGTGTGAAGTGGCGTGATTGATAGGTCATTGCTTGGCATGGCCGCGGGAGCCGAGTCAGCTGTTTAAAAAAAAAAAAAAAATGAAGACAAGACATGAAATGATTGCATTGCTGTGCAAAAAAAAATGGATTCGATGTCTAATGGTACGTTCAGACCGGCTACGGTTTTTCGTCACGCGATGGGTTCTCATACAAAATCAATGAAGAGCGTGAAAGGGCGACACGTGGTATCGCTTGTTGATTTTTTGCGTAGCAACCAAGAAACGGGTAAAAAATTGTAGTATTAATAGATTAATGTCATGGGACTACGAGATTAAATTCGCAATGACGAGCCTGAAGTCATAATACAATGAGATAAATCATTGTATTTGACTGGGTATCAAGTCGTGCATTGTAGTATTAAAGGATTAAAATGGTAAGATTACGAGATTAACCCTATAGGCCCAAACGTAGCAGATTTTAATGCATGAAATGTCCTATTTTTTTCCTGATTAAAATTTATTAATACAAATTTATGGCAGATTATATACTTAAAATTTTGCAATTTGTTTTCTTCCGAGACACCATTAAAGGCTCATAGTTTAATTTATTTTTACTTTTCTGCTTATTTTTACATTACGTGAACCAGAAGTTGTTATGCTTTTACGGGTTAAGACTTTGAATTACGTATAGATTAGATTAGATTAGATAACTTTATTCATCCCGTATTTGGGAAATTTCATTTCATTCATAAAGACAAACCTATTATAAGCGTAAAGTAACATAAGGATTTTTAAAAAAAAAATGTTATCATTACATATGGTTTATTTTTACATTGCGTAAAAGTTGTCCGACGTAGGCGGACTTTTGGCGATGTTAAGATCGTAGTGAACGCAAAAGTACATTTGGCAAAGAGCATAGCGCAAGTGACGCGTCAAAAAACGTGGCCGATCCGAACGCAACACATCGCCGCCGATGGTTGAGAACTAGTACGAGGTGTTAGTACGCTACTTTGTGAGCCTCCCCTCTCCCGCATCGTCTTGAAGAGAGACTTGAAGGATGCGTACAAGTCGGGTAAGTTCATCTCGTCGAAGGTGAATCGCAGCGGGGGGTCCGACGTCGGGGGTCCCGGCCCCGTCAAGGTTGAGGATGGGGTGCTTGCAGCTAGAGGATAAGCGAGACCGGAGGGGGTCGGGTGAGAAGAAGAGGAAGCGGTGCCGCATTCTGCTCCAGGGCGAGCACTGGGTGTGGGAATTGGGGGGATCGTGGGAGTGGGCTCGGGCCTTGGGGGGATGTTCACGGGGGTCGTGAGAGCTGGTGTGTAGGGTTTCTGCAACAACAACAAAACATGAGTATAAATTATGTGAGCAAAATTTAAGAATTGTCGGTTGCTATTAGTATTGCTCTATTCGTGTGCGGTCGATTGGTCGCCGGTCTTTTGGTCGCCCAGACCGCGACAACGGGCGACCAAAAGACCGGCGACAAAACAAGGTAAAACAACATGGTCTACGCATCAATAAAAGCCAACAATGGCCATGAGCAGTTTCACTGAGCCGACGTGTGAGTGTAGAAGAGTTTGTATGTACATGCGTTGTCCCTTTAAGAAGCTCCGTCCGTCAGGGTCTTAACAAGTTATCCAACAAAAAACAATAAAAGTCCGGGAAATTGAGCTTTTCTTTAGCCAATAATTACTAGGGCATTAAGTATGACTAAATAGTCATTCGCAGTTTGTATTTAGGGAATTTGAGGAACGATTTAAATGGTAATTATCAATAACCTTCCGGGCGACCAAAAGATAAAAGACCGGCAACCAATCGACTGATGGGGTTTTCAGCTTTTCTAAGGGTGCAATGCTAGTGTGAAAGTTTCTAAAGTGGGGGTTTGTTTAAAAGTCACAGATACTCACTTTGCTTCCACAGGGTGCCATATCTTATTTTGTCATCAAATGTCTGCGCTGTGTTGTGGCTAATGTATTTTATAAGGGCATTTGTTATCCAATCAGATGTCAGCGTGGACGTGTTGCCATGTAAACATTTTGGCGCAGTAGTGCTGATCTAACGTAAATTAGATTTCTAATTAGTTAGTCAGTAACGTCCATCAGAGAATACTGTTGAGTCATTAGCAGCAGTGTTCAGTGATTGTATTTTATGCTTCTTTAATGTCATGTTATTGGTGAAATATGGTTTAAGAGGCAGTATTTTTTTATGCTTTACCTTGTATGGGGGAGGTGAGGGTGACGAATGCTGTTCAGTAGGTACACTGCTTTCTTTGTGGAACACGGAATGAGGCGAGGGTTTTTTTGCGGGTACGTGCTGGAAAGAAATGTTGAACATATTGAATTGAATGATATTCCAGAATGTTATTTTAGACTTAATTTGCCGATTCACCCACATTTAGTCTTTGTCGTTCCTCCTCCGGGTGGGGCCGTTTGGATGCCTTGACTTGATTCAACTCAGCAGGACCGTCCATGGTCCAATAGGAGCCCTGGAAAAGTCCGAGCAGGACGTTTTGTCGACTCAGAGTCATATTTTAAAACAAATGATCAAGTAGTCACCTTTCCAGGGTTGTTATGTGGACGGGGAACTTTCCTGAAGCACTTATTGAGGGATAAATTGTGACGAATGGAATTCTGGTGTGAAGAAAATCAGGTCACAAAGAACTTCAGTCAAGTGTTTGTGTGATAGTTGGGTCAAATCTAAGGTAGCACTTTTAAATATGACTGACTTATTGTGAGTATGTGACTATATATATTTTTAAACCTTATTATTAATAATATTGGAATACCTTCCATCCCCGTCCTGTTCGGTTATAGTAAGGAAACATGTCGCTGATCCACGTGTAGATGTCATTCAGGCTCAATTTCCTCTCTGGCGCGGCGCCGATCGCCATGGCGATGAGGGTGGCGTAGCTATGCGGGGGTTTACCTTTGGGGTTGTCCGGTGGGGGGTCCCCTTTCTCCCCCCCTCGTTCCCTCCTCCTCTCCCTCTCCCCTCCTCGTTCTCTACCCGAACGCAGGCTGCTGATTCCCAGTTGCGGCAGCCAGTCCATGCTGGTGAGACTGGAATCCAGGTTGGAGGACATCTCGACAGTCTGAGGAGGGAGGAATCATCGTTAGGTTAGTCCAGGGGTGACCGATCGGGCTCGCCGAGGGTTGTCTACCTGGTTTGGCTCTTTCATACTGTACCTTAAGAATGAAATACTTTCATTTTTTTCACTCCCTGCCTTCAAAACAACAGCTTCAATGGCACCCAATGAGTTCATAAGAACCGTATAATGCCCCCAAATCAGCAGGAACCGACAAACAAACAAGAAGCATCCTGGGAAATCCCTCAAAATCAATAGGAAATGATCCAATCTGTAAATACCCTAAAATGGAAGTGAAATAAAGAAGTGACGCAAAGGCTCTTTGACAAAACAAATGGCTGATTGTTAAGACCTACCGTATGCATGCATGTACATCTGTGTGTATGTACTGGAGCTTAAATACTAACACTGGAACTTTTCAGACATCAGAACCGGGCCCACAATTGAAATATTATTTAGGAATATAGCCATATTTTACTCACCAAAAATCCTTTTTAACTGTACACAATATCCATCTACCTCTCTTTCTTCCTTCTTTTCTATCGCCATCGAAGCTAATGCTAAAAGTCGAACCTGTCCTGTCGTATTACTGGCATAGTCCGTCTTGAAAATGGCTTTAAATCAACACAACAATATATTTGCTTGTGCAGCTAGCTCCAGATAGTTTGGTAGCTCTGGCTAATCACTAGACAATCATAGTTGGTGAAAGCGATGACAAATCCCTACGCCTGCGACAATGCATTGTGGTGTTGCCAACTCGAAATCTGATTGTTTAAAGCAACAGTCTTATCGACGCTTGTTTAATGCAGCAGAGTCCGCAGAACTGATTGTGAAGGCCTTGAGGCAGATTTCTGACCCCGGCAACAAATGATGGCTGAAATGTGATTGGTTAAATGCTTCAATCTGAAAACACACATCTGGAAGCAGTGCAACCAGGGGGAAAAGCAATGAAAGGAAGCTAACAGACAATTTGGAATTATTTAATAAGTATCCATGGCCAAAATATAATATATGATTCAGATATTTCTTAGGCCAGCAGAGAAGGCCTTGGAGGCCCTGATGGCCCGCCACTGAATATATATATTTCAGAAACATGCTTATTTATTTATATATTTATTCATGTATGTATTTATTAACTTACTTATTACCTATCTATGTATGTCTAAAATGCCTTTCCTATTTCTCCATTCTCACCCTCTTGCTACTGTGACAACGAAATTTCCCGAATACGGGATGAATAAAGTTATCCAATCCAATCCAAAGTGAACTCAATGCCTGCTATTGACATTGATAGACGTCCAATTCCCTAAAAGTGGCTGTGGAATCTCATCTTTCAGTGCCATTGATGTTACCAGACGTCCAATCCATTTTGACTGGGAGGGGCGAATGAACGAACGAACCTCCCGGCACACACAAGATCTAGCTGGCATGAACGTGGCCCACCAACCCATCGGCCTTTGACCCCCAATTTTTAGTCTAAACATACGTTCACTTGACAGGAAAACTGAATCCCCCTTCACACAATCCAGCAGGAAATGACATATTTTCGTTTCTGTGGCTACTTGAAGGCCCAGGCCTTGAAAAGTGTTTGGTATCAGATTATTGTCAGCATTTTCAACACAGTAACCCCACCTTCCCCCCAGGCTCACCTTCAGATGTGCCCCCTCGGCATTGCAATCCCCTCCACGGCCCGAGTCGGGAAAAAGTTTGGTGGAAGTTTGTACACAACGAGACCTATCGGGAGAGTTTCCTTTTTTCTTCCCCTCCCTTTTTCTGCCCGTCAGATGCTCCTCCTTCGTGGCTGACATCATTCTTTTCGCTTCTGTCGGAACACCTCCCTCCTTCCAGCCAATTGGAGTGAGTATGAAAAGTTGGTCTTGCAAATCTACACTGGCTGACATCTTTGAATGTCAATACGTATTTCAATTTGAACTACAATTGACTTGGGCTGCCAATTCACACAGATTCAACCAAAAATGTGCCAAAAATTAAAGGTTCTACCCAAAATGTTTATTCTGACAAAAAAAAAGCCCAATGTTTTTTCAATGGAATTTCCTTAAAATCAATAAAATCTAAAGGGAGTGACATTGGAATGACCCTAAAAACTTGAAAAAATTGGAATTGAGCAAATTTATCGTTGTTCCTTTTTTTAACAAGGCTTTGGAAGCAATTTATTACTTATTTATTGATTATTCATTGTTGTTATTTATTTATTATTTATTAGTTTGATTGTTGTTATTTGTGCACTTTGTGGTGAAGCTTTAAATATCATTATACAGTGGTACCTCTACATACGAGCTTAATTTGTTCCGGGACTGCTCGTATGTCGATCTTCTCGTAACTTGAACGAACGTTTCCCATTGAAATGAACTAAAAACAAATTAATTCGTTCCAACCCTCTGAAAAAACACCAAAAACAGGATATTGGATTGGATTTTTATTTTCTAATTCGCCATCTATTAACAAAGTAACACATAAGTAGTTGTTTAATAGTAATAAAATGTGTTTAATAGAACTAAAACTAGACGCATTTCGCGGAGGATACACAGACGGACATAGTAACCGAACAAATTTTTTTTAATTAACTTTGATTAATGTATACAGACACACTCAAACATACGTTTAATGTAGCTGTACACTAAACTGAATTCTATTTTTTGTTTTTTTTGTTTTACCTTTGTTCTCCGGATTAGCTGTTTGCCACGCCTCCACCCTCACTTTCGCTATCGATGGGCTGTTTGCTGTTGTATTGCCTTCAAAATATTCCGAAAATGATGCACAAAAATGTCCTCACAAGCATCTCGTAGGTAGAGCTGCTCGTATGTAGAGGTACCACTGTACTTGTTTAATGACAATAAAAGCCTTCAATTCAATTCAACATTACAACCGATTCTAACTCTGACCAAAAGGATCCAAACTTCACGTGATGAGGGGTTATAAAAAAATAAAAATGAAGCATTAACCCCAAACTCAAATTTTTCGACAAAAAGACTCCTTTATTTCCAATTTAAGATACTTTGATTTCCCCCATAACCAATAAAAAGTGACCCAAAATGACTTCTCATTTTCAGAAAATCATGGAGAACAAAAATCACCAAAATAAGAGGTCCAAATTCAACATAAATCAATCAAAGACAAAGAGCGTGCTCCAAATGAAGGATATTGACGAAATGCTCAAATGTATTTCCATTTTACTGCCATTTTCAAGCACTCAGACAACCGCACATATTCAATTAATAATTCAGAATCCTTTTATTGAAGCACTTAGCTGTCCTGGAACGCTTTGGAATTCCAGATAGTTGGAAAGTATGATGGGATGGATGTTCTTTTATTATTCCTACAGGGCGCTGAAGTAGGCGAGGAGGCCCGTGTCAGGGGACGGATGCATCAGAAGTTGCTGAATCTGGTGGGTAATGCAATTCTTATTAATTGTGCAGTATGAATAATAAAAATCTGCAGTAGACACACATGAAATATTTACTGTAAATGGTGGCAGCTCTGTGGTCAGTTTGAATATGATTGGTTAAGTTTGGAAAAAAGAGATTGGCAGGTGTGCAAACCTTTACAAACACATGACTTCTGAAATTTTAAATGTTTTTTTAAAATTGATTTATTCGCTGTATAACTTTATTTATGCATTTTATTTATACATTGTTGAAAAAAAAAATCACTACCTTATTTTGGCATTGCACAAGGGGAAAAAAGGATTTGTGACTTTTCTTTTTGCGAACGTATAAAACTCAGCATTTTCGATGACTCATTTGGCTTGTTCAATTCGGACACAGAAAATGAGGTTCTTTGATGGATTTGTGGGTGACAATGACGTGAGTACATTGTAAAATGGCTAAATAAAGTACAAACAAACTCAGTTTTGCTTCTGTTGCCTTTTTAAAAATGTGTTTTTAGCGTGTGTCCGTATGTTTAAGATGGTGTATGTTTTGCCATGCCTGGCTGCGTCTTTAAAAACGGTGCGTCCTTTGTGTGTGTCAAATACAGAAATAGCACTCGTTACTGACTCTGCGGCTAAAAATACGATGCTCCGTATAGTCGTGAAAATACGGTACTTTTTTCTCCTACTTAATACTTTTCTTAGGTAACGGATCGGGACTCGGTATCAGTAGATTCTCAAAATCAGGCGACTCACATGCAAAAATGAGATTTTTTTTTTTGTACTTTTACTGACCGTCTTGTGCTGAATTCCATCAGATAATTGCAAGTAAGATGCTTCATACGCACCTCTTTAAAGTTGGGATGCTTGGAACCTTGGACCAACTGCAGCAGGACGGCTTCGGTGGTGGTGAGAAATGCGCCGCTCTGCTTCAAGCGGGACAACGCGAACAAGCGATCCGTCTGACTGCCAAAACAGAAAAGACACGTTTTTCCCCCAATTGCGCAAAAGTGAGATCATTGCACGAGCTGCTACCTTCGCGACGACACGGCGTCGGACACGATGTGGACCTCGATTCCCTTTTCCAGCAGGTCAAACGTCGTACACTGCCATTAGAGTCCAAGTGAATAAGTGAGTTTTGTCAAGTCAAGAAATTGAAAATTACCGCAATGCAAGCGTGCGCTTCAATGCCACACAAGATGGCCTGCTTGGGGTTTCCCAGAGCTTGCATTTCCTTCACCACTTCTTCTATCATCATCGTAAAGGATGTTTTGGCATGAGCCGTCAGTCCCTCCGCGCCCAACTCGGGCACCGTGGGGCCCAAACCTTTGGGGTACTGCTCGGTCAGGATGGCGGGGATCCCCAGAACCCGACTGGCCTATTGCAACCAAGGTAAAATAATATTAAAGATATTTTTTTGTGTTGGCTACAGGGCGCTGGTTGAAAACCTGGAGCAATCTGGCCGCATTGCTGACGATGTTGGTGAATTGGAAGATGTTTGGTCGGAATTTTTCTTGCATGTCGCACAGGAAGAGCACCGCATCTTTAGTGGAAAGTCTACCGATGACTGCCACTGTCAATATTGCAAAATACAATCAGGTACATGCTTTTAAATTGGTGGAAGATCAGGCATGTACTGTTTTTTTTTTCAGATTCATGTATGTAATATACCACAGTTTCCTGTTAGTAGTGATATTACAGGAGTAATAAAAAGCCCAAGGTGACTTACTCTTATCGATTGCCTGTCAAAGACACTTTTAAGTTCCAGTTAAACTGTCCTCATGTGACACCACCACCTAAGTTCAAGGAGAAATTACAACATTTTTTCATGCGTATAAAAAAGGGAAACTTCCATTCAGGAAATTAGGTTAATTCAAAGGCGTTATCGCGTCTGATTATTTAAAGAAATAAACAATAACAAACCTTAGCTTGCGTACAGCTCGAAGGCACAAGTGTGGAGTGCAGAGTGGTTTGTGTACTGTAAGCCACGCCCCAGCTCAATAGCCAATAGAATCAGGTAAACAAGTTGATTGACGTTAGTGTGAGCCAATAGTAGTCGGAAGCGGAAGCGAATTGCTTCGACGAGAACCGGAGGTGTTTACCAAGAGAAGACAGCCAGTCGTATCGTTCAAGATGTCTGACAATGCCGAGTCACCAACAGACGCGCAAAAAGAGGAGTTACACTCGCCAGCTGAAGACTCGACGACAAATGAAGAAAAGAAAAAAAGTAAGAAAGTTCATTCATAATCGAGTGTATTAATCGACTGTCAATGCGGTGTTACAGTCCTTCTTCCGTGTATGTGACGTAATGACTAATAACAACCAATGGAGTTGTTGTATTTTGGAGCTTTCACCAATGAAAATACAGGTTACTAATATGTCCTCTGTTTGGGTATGAAGCTAAAGCTAAAATGGATTTTTAGAATTGTTACTTTTATTTTGAATCGTCTTTTAAAATATAAATCTACTTGTTTATTTGGTGCTCTTGCCATTTTAAGTTATAGTAATTTAAATAGTATCCTAGTTATTCCAAACAAGAGAATTAAGAAAAATGCCAAAGATTTACGTAGAACATTTAATTTAGCTGTCAAAATTACCTGAACAAGACTTGTCATTTTTTAAAGGTTATTTATTTAGATTTTACTGATTGCCAATCTGATCACACTCTGTACTTGATTAGCTTTGAAAATACATATGTAGTTCAAACTGAAAAAGGAGAAATATTAATTCAACTCCTCGTAAAAGTTAAAGAAACATCATGTCTCAAATCCCATTGACAACAATGATTTGTTTTATAGTTTTTTACATTGTGAGTTGTAGAACGAACAAATCTATTGTCAAATTTGGAGAAAATCCTGTCAAATATAATACTGAATTATAAACACAGAAATACCAACAACCTCACGCTTTATTTTTGAATACAAAGAAAACTAACCATCGTCTTGTCTTCCTGCAACATGTAGTTGATGTCCTTTTAAAGGCAGTTGGGGACACCCCCATCATGAAAACCAAGAAATGGGCCGTGGACAGGAGCAGGACAGTCCAGTCCCTTTCTCAATTTATCTCTCGATTCCTTAAAATGGACGCCAATGAACAACTGGTAGGGGAACAAACACCATGTTCGCCTTCACCTTTCCATGTTAACACAGTATGATGCTTCTATGTCTCATTGTTTCTTTACAGTTTATCTATGTTAACCAGTCTTTTGCTCCATCACCGGACCAAGAAGTGGGGATCCTTTTTGACGTGAGTTCATAAAAATATTTTGACTTCTCAGTCAAGAACAACAACAAAAATGCTGCCAGCGTTTGAATGTAATATGGCAGTAGCAGTCTTTAACCAGCAGAGAGCGCCAAATGTGTCAACCTAATTGTGACTGCCAAAAATCCTCGGCTTTTAATTAAAGTGCTGGAGGGAAGATGGTTTAGAAAATCCAGAATTACCTAGATGAACTTTGAAGTGAGCCTCTCAATGCTAAAAAAATGTTTTTTTCTCTTTCAGTGTTTTGGCAGTGACAACAAACTGGTTCTACACTACTGTAAATCTCAAGCTTGGGGATGATGTTCTCTTTTAAAAGGGGGCATGTTAATATTTTCCACAGAGTAAAACAGTTCTAATTTGTCTGGGACACTTTAGTTAAAATAATCCTTTTCAAAAATCTCATTTTATGGACATGCCAAGGAACTGTTTTAAATTACCATATTTTCACAACTATAAGGCGCACTGCATTATAAGGCGCACCCTCTATGAATGACACATTTTAATTTGTTTTCCATATATAGTATATATGGATAATAAATAAATAAATAACATGGAACTCCTGTGTGTAAATAAAATCAAACAAGTGTAAAATTGCACCATGTTTTGACGGCAATATGTTGCGCTCACAGTACAAAGTCCCGCCTCCCAATTTCCTCTAATCGCATACAAAGGTGGTTTTATTCGCCATGCAAACATTGTTCGTTTGTAAAAACTCCCAAATTGGAATGAAATTTGGACGAAATGTAGCTGTAGATGTAAAGCAATTTCGTAACTCTTGGACGATGATAGACGCCCAATCGCGAGGCTTTTTTCATCCCGGGACCGGGAATTTAAAACCCACGTTTATCTGCCGCCGATAAGGCAACGAAAAAAGAAAGATTGAAAAGATGACGTCTGGAACCCACCCGCATATACTTGTATATAAAACACACTGGATTATAAGGCGCCCTGTCTATTTTGGAGAAAATTTAAGACTTTTAAGTGCGCCTTATAGTCGTGAAAATACGGTATGTGAAAAGAACCAATGTCTTAAACATCACGACGAACACATTTTTTAAGTGTCATGTACATAATGTAAATAAATTTTGCTCACAATATATATACGTTTTCACTGTGGTCATTTTCATGCAGGGAATTATTCAATCTTAGAATTTGTTTAGGACGGATGAGGGGAAAAACAAACATCCCAATTCTGATGGTTTGCAATTTTTTTCCAGTCGTGAAGGTAGTTAAAGGAAGAGAAAAGGGTTCACCATGAAAGGAGAAGAGGGGCAAGTACAGTAGCAGATGGATTTAGAGGGATTACTTGAATGAGGGTGAGTTTTCGACATCACTTCCTAAGAAAGACAGTCGAATGACGTGGAGAGAAAAAAGCCCAACTCTGCATCTTTACTATTGGCTGGGAGGATTAACAAAGGGGTGGCAGCGGTGCACTCGCGGAGGCTTCAACGCAGCCAAAGAGAGGTGAGGGTCACTGATGCTCTTCCTGGAAGAGAGAATGCCGCCAGCTATGATAATGAGGGAAAGATGCCGCCGTGTTAGCGGCAAATCCGTTCAAGATGGCTAAATGGGCTTTTTGACTTGAAGAAGCCTTTAGGAAATCTGATCGAGGACTGTTCAAGCCTTTTCTACTTCCAACCGTGACTACCGGAGAACGTTTTTGGGATTTGTTTCTTATCTAACGTGATCGACAGGATAACGAATTAGGTAAATCAACACTGAGCTTGTCATCTTTACTCATGTTTAAATGCCAAGTCAAAATGAAAGATGTGTTCTTGTCCAATTTTGAATTATCCCGCTGAGGTTTTGTATACTCTGTGAATGCTACTGTTAGAATATATCAAACAAAAAATAGAGCACTGACAAATGAGGAATGGCATAATCGGGACGCATTTTTTTTTTCATGGACATTTTTAGTGAGGTTAATAGGTTTATAAATTCGATTGAAATGGTTTTTAAGACCATGAAATAGAACACAATTTTGATATATAATTCAACTTGACCTACTTCAACCATGAAGTGATAAGATTTTCAATCATGAAATGACACAAAACATTTATTGAATAAAATCGTTCATTCACCTGGCAAAATTTTTGGACGTCTATCACCATCAATGGCAGTTTACAGGTTAACATTTCAGTGTACACTGATATTAATCATGTTTAATTAACGTTTATTTAAGGTCATTTCAGCCATGAAATGACACAATGCTAACTTTTATTAGACATCAAATTCATTTCAAAGGCACAAGGCAAACTTTCTGTTTTAGGATCAAATTAAAAAGAAGATTATAGATGTATATTATATTTCCTGATTTTTTTCCCCCTTTTAAAATCCTATTTTTTGCAGGGTTCATTTTTTTTCCATTTACAAGAAACCAAGGCCAAAAACTACGCATTAAAGTAATAATAACATAGATAGATAAATAAAAGGTGAAGAAAAATACAAGTCACACTTTTTGGGGTTTATATATATATTTTATTTATTTATTTATTTATTTTCTTATCAGAAGCCAAGGACAAACATTATATGCATTAAAGCACAGGTGTCAAAGTGGCGGCCCAGGGGCCAAATCTGGCCCGCTGCATCATTTTGTGTGGCCTGGGAAAGTAAATCATGAGTGCCGACTTTCTGTTTTAGGATCAAATTAAAATGAAGAGTATAGATGTATATTAAATTTCCTGATTTCCCCCCTTTTAAATCAATAATTGTCATTTTTTAAATAATTTTTTTCTGTGTTTTTAGTTCAAAAATATTTTGTAAAATCAAAATTATTAAAAAGCTAAAATAAACATTGTTTTAGATCTATAAAAAACTGGATATTCAGGGATTTTAATTCAGTTATTTTAATCCATTTATAAAAATAATAATCAAAATATTATATCTAAAATGGTCCAGCCCACTTGAAATCGAGTTGATGTTAACGCGGCCCGTGAACCAACCCGAGTCTGACACCCTTGCGTTAAAGTATTAGTAAAATAGGGAACAACAGACAAAATTAGCACCTGTTAATGTAGCATATTATTTTTTGGGGGCGGATTAATATAGCCTAAAAAAACACAACATAAAGTGTTGGCAACAGAGTGATAAAAATTCATTTCAAAGGTTGTAATTGCATCATCCTGTTTCACAATCAAATCAAATTTGATTGGACGTCACTCGCCGTCAATGGCAATCACGGAGTTAATTTAAATGACAAGAAAGTATATTCCCCAAATAGTGAAGGAATGACACACTGGTCAGATGAACGTTTCAGTAGGCCACATTTGGAAAGACACCTTTTGTACCAACAGATTACAGATTGACCGGGATTACTGACCACAATTCGGATCGGCGCTTTAGTCATAATTTCATCAAAACTCCCCGAAAAATATAATCTCTGCTTTTGTTATCTCTTTTCTTGGCGTCACACAGCTGTGGAGTCCATAATGAGCAGACGGCCTGGGACTTTTCATGGCAAAGTCAAGGTCCACCGCAGAGGGACGTCCAAAATGGACGCTTTGAAACCCGTTTGTGCTCGCTTCTGATTCTTCTTGTAACTTGAGGTGAGCGCATGTTTTCTTCACAAGTCACATCCAGGCGAGATAAACTACCGTTGATAGTGATAGACGTCCAATCCATTTGCACTAGGAGAGGTTTTCCCAACACTTGCAACCAATTCCGCTGGTTGGGTTAAGATCCAGCACCCCCGGCGACACTCACCAAGTGACATCGATTATGAGCGGATTTGTTCACAAATCCAATCACTTGGAAAACTATCAAAATCCACTTCCACTTCTCGGCTGCCAGGCGTCCAATCCATTTGAACATTCCTTTTTGGATTGGATGTCGACTACCGATAAACTCATTGAAATTGACAGCAAAAAAGAACCACGTCCTTAGACGTTTTCTCCATCGGACTTCATTACCATAACACCGATATATTATTTTTGGAAATTGAATTGAATTGAATTGAATTTTTGGAGATGGAGTGAGAGCGGAAGTTCTTTTGAGAATCCCACCTCTGTTTTCTCTTTCAGCCTGGGAGGATTTTCCAAAGACCCAGTTCGATCATAGCAGGCTTTTCCGGCCGGCAAGGCTCCCCCCCCCCCCCACTTTTCTCCTGAGCCGAACCTTGGAAATCCCATCTTGTCCATTTTCACCTCCATCTGTTTGCCCACCCGTGCATCAACTTGACATCATCTTCCATCCATCCCCAGCCACCCACCCACCCACCTCCCCCGTTTAATCACTCACTCTCCGGCGGTTACATCACATTCATCTTTGCCGCACAGTTTAATAAACCTGGCAGCTCCTCACCTCCCGACCCGCCTCCCCAGCGGAAGCATCTGCTCTCCCGTGCCCGGTTCCCCCCGCGACCGCCACACTGCGCGACACCGCCGGCCGGGTCATGGCGGAGCGCATGTCGCGCCGCTCTCGCTCCCTGCTTTCCCTGACCTTGACCTCTCTGGCCCTGGCGCTCTCCATCTTGGCCTTGTGCACCTCCTACTGGTGCGAGGGCACCCACAAGGTGGTCAAGCCCCTCTGCCTGTCCCCCGTCAAGATGAAGAACTGCGGGCAGAACGACAGCGAGCCTTACACTACCGGTACGTAGTACTTTTCATTTTTCGAAGAAGTCGCGCTAGCCAAAGAATACGCAACAAAAGAAAGAAAAAAAACAAAAAACAAAATATATATATATAATCAATCCCATTTTTGCAGGGTTCAGTTTTTTTCCATTTACAATAAACCAAGGCCAAACACTACACATTAAACACAATAAAAGGGGAAGAAATATACAAGTCGCACTTGTATTTTTGGGGGTAGTTTAAAAAAAATGTTTTTTAGCAGAAGCCAAGGACAAACATTATATGCGTTAAAGTATTAGTAAAATAGGGAACAACAGACAAAATTAGCACCTGTTAATGTAGCATATTATTTTGGGGGGATTAATATAGCCTAAAAAATACAATATAAAGTGTTGGCAACAGAGTGATACAAATATAAGATTAGTCGCAATAGCTAAAGAATGTACAATGAAAGGTAGAAAAAATATAAGTTGCAATGGAGTGTAAGTTGCAATTTTGGGGGGCAGTTTTTTCATTTTTCAGAAACTAAGACCAATTGGATACAATACATTAAAGTATAATAGGGTAATAAATAGGGAACAAAAGACAAAATAAGCAGCTGTTAATGCAAAATAATTAGGTTTTTGGATAACTATAGCCTAAAAAATCCCAAGTAAGAGACATCAAACATAAGCCCATTTTACACACTGTGTTTCATCACTGTGTATTTTTAGAAAGAATATTACTTTTTGTAATACTACAATCTAATGCTTTTTGATGTTTGTCTTTTTTTGCATACAACAATTTTTCTTATATTTTAAAATATTTCCCCACATTGCTGTGTATTTTGTTGATGACGTACTCCAACAATGTACGTACCTTTAGTGCGTGGTAATTAGTACACTAATGGGTCCTCCTAGTTGATCCTGATTACACTTATCGCAGATTTTTCCATTTTTTTTACTGCCAATACCTGGAATTAATCCCCGCGGATGGGTGTCAGGTTTATTTTATTCAAAAAGAAAAACTCGTTGTCCTTGGTGTTTTTTTAAAATCTTGTTTACCTATAGCTCGTTTTTAATTATGGTTGACATTAATCTGTGCTCACCCTCCACAGTTATTTCACCATGTATGCTTCAGTTACAATTGGATTAAAGTCGTAAAGGACTTAACTAGGATCAAACTGTATGTTATGTACGTGTAAAGAACGTACTGTATGTACTTGTAGCAATATACAGTGTCGGTTTGATGTGATTTGATTTATGGAGTAGTTCAAATTTGAAAATGAATGAATGAATGAATAAAGTCATACTTTTGGGATATAGTAAGTATGCTTTAATTTTATATGCTCTATTTTGTCATGTTAACTATGAAAATTTGACTTGAATGAGAATAGAATTGGGTAAGTAATAAAGTAACTTTATCTGGTTGATAGCAAAAAGTAATTTTGAGTCATTGATTTTTTTTTATATAAATCAGACAATTTTGAGAATTGTTGAGCATTTACAATAAAAACTCAACCTTATGGCAGGGGTGTCTAAACCTTTTTGTTTAAATTTAAAGAATGTGAGAGCCAAATTGAAATGTTAATGTAATTTAACCTTATTGAGACTTGAATACTTCATGAAAGAACAAAATATTTCTGACTAAATATCATTTTTAACACATTTTGAATCATTTTCCGCAAGGCACTAAATTCAATGAATACCATTAACGGTGGTAGTTCAAATTTGTCCTCTGTAGAGGACATTTCTAAACCTAAATATCTCCTACCCAGTGCATCCAATCGCATTAACTCCTTTTTGAGCTCCATAGAGGACATTCAGAGCTTTCCAATGATACCTAATTTCTTTTGCAGTATTCCAATTACTAGTACTTCGCATAGATTGGGGAATTTCAAAATAAATGTGATTGGAGATTTTTTTCCTGGTAGTCAGGAGGACATGTTTTTTTATTTTTTATGTTTAAGTAGGACAGGATAAAATAGTGAAGTTCATGATCCTAGAGGGAAAATTTTTGAATGTGCATATATTTGATCACAACGACAAACATTGGCGGTTGAATGTTCCCATGTCCAACATCAAGTCCACCATGTCCACACAGCCAAGCAAGCCCTGTCATGCATGTGAGCATCGCCCTACTTGTGCGTTGTCCCACAGAGAGCCCGACCCAAAACCCTTTCAACCGCACGCTGTCTCCGGCCAGACGCGAAGAGTTGGCCAAGATCCGACAGAGGCAGCTGGCCAACGCCGTCCACTACATCTGGGAGACGGGCGAGGACAAATTCGCCTTCAGATACTTCCACACCGGCTTTTGGGAAAGCTGCGAGAAACACAGTGACGGTGAGCTCAGCCGCCTCTTATTCTGTCGGCTCTATCGGGCTGCCATTGACGACGATCGGCGTCCAATCCGTCGCCGACCCTGTTCTGGGGGTGATTGTGCTGAAAAAGCGAGGTTTTCAAAAATTGTTCCGTGTTCTTAGTGTGTGCGAGACAATGAGAGAGAGAGAGCGCAAGACTATGTGCTCATATTTTATGGCAATATGAAGGCATGTTTTGGTACAAATGATGGATTAGTGTATTAGTTGTTGACAGAAAACTCATATTATCCCCCTGCAGTTAAGCCAATGCCCCCCACCCGCATGTACGCCGAAGCCGATGGTGACTTAAGATATGAAAAAAGAGAACAATGTCAAAAATACGAACTTAATTTGCTAATTTCGTGAAATGTTTAATGTGATTCTATGTAAATACATTAATAAAATAAATTGGATTATTTATTCTTTAATAAAAATAAGAATAGCATTAGTTTTTCCTATTTGAATATATATTTAAAAAAACTAAAATAAATAAGCAATAAAAATAAAGCACAATGCTTATTTTTATATGAAGAAGCAATAAGTGTAAAATAAAGTATTCCCTCTTTTCCAATGTTTAAATAAAATAAGAATAATATTAGTGTCTTCCATTAGAATATGTATAAAAAATAAAAAATAAAGGACAATGCTTATTTTTATATGTAGAGGCAATAAGTGTGTAAAAATAAAATAAAATAAAATATTATATATATTTTTCAATAATTTGTTGTACTGTAAAAAATGACAAATACAATGAAAATATTTGCTCCAAGTTCCGTTTCCCCTTTCTTTGCTTTCTTTATAAAATTTGTGTGTACATTTGTATCAATGTGTGTGTGTGTGTGTGTTGATGTATATATGTATATAGTTGTCAATTAGTTAATACTTTGTGGTAGCCGTAAATTGCAATTGCATAATGAACTTCAATAATAAACCAGAACTATGACGTAGCCCGCAACAAAAATGACTCTTGACGCACTTTATGAAGCTAAAGTATATTTTCCACATTCCGCCTGTACTGTATTACACCCAAACAAAAACAAAAAGATCTTATCACCATCATCCTCTTTGTTTGTTGTCAGGGGAGAAATGCAGGAGTTTTATCGAGTTGACTCCGGGGGAGACGCAAGGTGAGAACAATGCCTGCTTTTTGGAGTTGAGACGGGAGCAAATGTTACCCAAGTCTTGAGCTTTGCTGTCGTCGCCACAGGTGTGCTTTGGCTGTCGGTCATATCCGAGTTCACCTACATCGGTCTGCTGGGCATGGGCTTCTTGCTCATGTGGCTGGAAGTGCTGTGCTCGCACAAAGAAATGCACTCGCTCAAAATCAGTGCCTACGCTGCCATGTGCACTGTGCTCTCCGGTGAGAAACCTCGCTATTTTTAATGGAGACTTTAGAATATTTGCTCATCTTACTAGAGAGAGGACAAAAATTGTAGAAATGGGTGCTATTTCCTTTTTAAAAATTGAAATGAGTGCCCGTATAACATAATAAGAATTAAGATGATATGTGCTCCCTCTCAAGTGCTCCAGTTGAAACCCTATATAGACCACTCATTAAAGTAGGATGTCATTTAGGGGGTGGAAAGTCAACTTTAGAGGCTTATTAGTGGAGATATCCATATATTCACCTCACTGTTGTGTCCCCATTGCAGGCCTTCTGGGGATGGTGGCCCACATGATGTACACCACCGTATTCCAAATGACCGTCATTGTGGGCCCCAAAGACTGGAGACCTCAAACCTGGGATTACGGCTGGTCTTTTGCGTAGGTTCCTCCCATTCACGACACAGACGTGACGCGACTCAGGAAAACACTACATTGTACATTTATTTAAAATGAACCATCAAAAGTACCTGGAGAAAACCCACGCAAGTCCGGGGAGAACATCCAAACTCCACACAGGAACTGTGAAAATGAGGCGCTAACCACTTAAGCACCTTTTTCCAAAATATACTTGTTCCAGTCTCGCTTTTGAAATGAACCATCAAAACATTGCACAATTAGGACACTGGAGTACCAGTAGAAAACCCACGCAAGCCCGGGGAGAACATGCAAACTCCACACAAAACTGTGAATATGAGGCGCTAACCACTTAAGCAACTCATTTTCCAAAATATCCTCGTTCCAGTCTCGCCTTTAAAATGAACCATCAAAACATTGCTCAATTGGGACACTGGAGTACCTGTAGAAAACCCACTCAAGCCCGGGGAGAACATGCAAACTCCGCACAAAACTGTGAATATGAGGTGCTAACCACTTAAGCAACTCATTTTCCAAAATATGCTTGTTCCAGTCTTGCCTTTAAAATGAACCATCAAAACATTGCTCAATTGGGGCACCGGATTACCCGGAGAAAACCCGTGCAAGCCTGGGGAGAACATGCAAACTCCACACAAAACTGTGAATATGAGGTGCTAACCACTTAAGCAACTCATTTTCCAAAATATCCTTGTTCCAGTCTCGCCTTTAAAATGAACCATCAAAACATTGCTCAATTGGGACACCGGAGTACCCGTAGAAAACCCACACAAGCCCGGGCAGAACATGCAAACTCCACACAGGAACTGTCAAAATGAGGCGCTAACCACTTAAGCACCTCATTTTCCAAAATATCCTCGTTCCAGTCTTGCCTTTAAAATGAACCATCAAAACATTGCTCAATTGGGACACCAGAGTACCCATAGAAAACCCACACAAGCCCGGGGAGAACATGCAAACTCCACACAGGAACTGTCAAAATGAGGCGCTAACCACTTAAGCACCTTTTTCCAAAATATACTTGTTCCAGTCTCGCTTTTGAAATGAACCATCAAAACATTGCTCAATTGGGACACCGGAGTACCCGTAGAAAACCCACACAAGCCCGGGCAGAACATGCAAACTCCACACAAAACTGTGAATGAGGCGCTAACCACTTAAGCACCTCATTTTCCAAAATATCCTCGTTCCAGTCTCGCCTTTAAAATGAACCATCAAAACATTGCTCAATTGGGACACTGGAGTACCTGTAGAAAACCCACTCAAGCCCGGGGAGAACATGCAAACTCCGCACAAAACTGTGAATATGAGGTGCTAACCACTTAAGCAACTCATTTTCCAAAATATGCTTGTTCCAGTCTTGCCTTTAAAATGAACCATCAAAACATTGCTCAATTGGGGCACCGGATTACCCGGAGAAAACCCGTGCAAGCCTGGGGAGAACATGCAAACTCCACACAAAACTGTGAAAATGAGGCACTAACCACTTAAGCACCTCATTTTCCAAATTATGCTTGTGCCAATCTTGCCTTTAAAATGAACCATCAAAACATTGCTCAATTGGGACACTGGAGTACCTGTAGAAAACCCACACAAGCCCGGGGAGAACATGCAAACTCCACACAGGAACTGTAAAAATGAGGGGCTAACCACTTAATAACCTAATTTTCCAAAATGTGCTTGTTCCAGTCTCGCCTGGGTGTCGTTCAGCTGCTGCATGGGGGCCGCCGTGGTGACGCTCAACTCCTACACCAAAACCATCATCGAGCTCCGCCGCAAACAGAGGTTGCGGCTGGAAGAAGCCAGGGCCACCGCCCGAGCCCCCTGCTACGAGGAGGTGGTGCGACCCGGGGGCGGTGGCGCGGGAGCGGGGGGCTTCTACTCCGTCAGCGGCCTGCTGCAGTGCCCCGACGGCATGATCGACGTCGCGTGGGCCCCAAACGGCAGCGTGGTGGGGGTGGGCAATGGCGACGTGCCCACGCTGGTTTTAGTGGGAGGATGCGGACCGGAGGGCTGCGAAGACTGCGAAAGGGAGATGGACCAGATGGACCGCCCCATGGATAGAGTGGACTCCCCGTGCTGAAAGACGCTCCACATTTCAAGGATTTTAAAAATGGAAGACACGCTCGCAGAAAAGGTGAAAATAAAACAAAATATTGAACTCAATACGCATCAAATCTCACTATTGATTGATTAGTCAAACTTTGTTCTCAGTGCCTCACGGTAGGAGGGGACAGACCCTAGATTATTTTCGGCCCCCAAAAAAATATTTTCCCAGCCGCCATTGACGGTCATAGACGTCTAATCCATTTTGACTGGAAAGGGAGAAAAAGCAAATTTTTCCGAGTCGGATTTTCATTGTCATCATAACATTCTCGCTCACGTTTTTGTTTCCATTTTTAATGCAACACATGCTGGAAACAAAGCGCGCCTGCAGACAACCCCGTGCGCTGGGCGTGTGCGGTCTTTTGGTCGCCGGTCTTTTGGTCGCCGTCTTTTGGTCGTCGGTCTTTTGGTCGCCGATCTTTTGGTCGCCGTCTTTTGGTCGCCGTCTTTTGGTCGCCGTCTTTTGGCCGCCGGTCATTTGGCCGCCGGTCTTTTGGTCGCCGTCTTTTGGCCGCCGGTCTTTTGGTCGCCGTCTTTTGGTCGCGGTCATTTGGTCGCCCCTACCGAGTTTGTATGTACATGCGTTGTCCCTTTAAGAAGCTACGTCAGTCAGGGTCTTAACAAGTTATCCAACAAAAAAACAATAAAAGTCCGGGAAATTTGGAGCTTTTCTTTAGCCTAATAATTACTAGGGCATTAAGTATGACTAAATAGTAATTCACAGTTTGTATTTAGGGAATTTGAGCAACGATTTAAATGGTCATTATCAATAACCTTCCGGGCGACCAAAAGACCGGCGACCAAAAGACCGGCGACCAAAAGATCGGCGACCAAAAGACCGCCGACCAATCGACCGTGTACCGCGCTGGGTGGGTCGATACGGTGGAAAGACATAGTGAGATGGAAAGATTATAGAGATTTTGAAAAGTCTGCTCTCTGATGTTGAACAGAAGATTATGCATGAAGCGGTAATCCACAGTTGGACGGAAAGACAGGCGAGGAGAGCGGGAGGGAGGGGGAGAGAGAGAGGCGGTTGGGGGAGACGGTGCAGGGGTCAGAAGGAAAGTTGGAAAGAGGAGCTGGCACAAACTCTAGGCAAGAATCACCATGGTGCATCTGTGCATGTACTTTCATGGGAATTGTGCAGAATGTGTGCACCACTTCTGTTTTTTTTTAAATTACTATTTAAAATGAGGAGCTCCTGTTGGTTAAATTCACCTGGAATTTCTGTAGATTCTACATTTAGGATAATCCTGGCTTTACTGTACTGGGTAAATAAAATGGAAAGCTTTTTTAAAATTCATTTTATTAACCAGAAACAGCACTGATAAAAGCTATATTTCTACAGAGGCCGACGTGCTAACCACTTGTCCACCACGCCACTCCAATCCAATTAAAAAAATCTTGGATGGGCAATCAATATTCATTCATAATAATGTGTTTCAATTAAAATACACCAGAAGTCTGTAAAACAGCGAACCAGATTCCAATCGATGTAGAAAAATTAAACAAAACAACAACACGACTGAACACAATAAGAAGCAATTAATCAATCTCGCATTTATAGTATCTGCAACTATCGATTGTTATATAAGTGCTCTACCATTCATTAACCTAATTACCTAATTTCTCTTCCTATTATCACAAATAGTACATTTACAATCACAAGTCACATAATCTTTTTTTTTGGCTGTACAAATGATTAAACCACATGCAATATTCACTTCAAATTTGACTTTTGTTTCTATTTTTCACATATAAAAAAATGAAAACGGCAACTCTATTTATTATATCTATGTTTAAACGTGTCGCATCGTTAAATCCAGTAAATTCAACCCAAAAAAATATGAATTTTGCTTTCTTCTATTATGTGTAAACTTAACTTTCATCATTTGTATTGGCATACAGTTATACAGTTATCATTTTCAATTTTATCTTTTTTCTTGACATTGTGTATATCATTCATATCTCGAAAACAACCTCTTGCAGTTTTTAAGTCTGGTTTTGGTTCAATATATCTAACTTGTCAAACAGTAAAACAAAATGACATTTTCCGTAACTTAAGCAATAAGAATATTTACACAACAACAACAAAAACGGCGTTTTCAAAAGCAGCGAGGAAAAATAGCTGATTCAACATTACTGTTTCATGGGTTCGTAATGGATGAGTTTCATGGCGTTTTCATTTTCAATCACTCCCTTGATAAATTCTCCTTCAGCCAGTCGCTCTGTAAAGATACAAACAAACAAACAAACAAACAAACAATCACACACAATTGACTTAAGCAAGAAATCCGTTCTTATCTAATACGCATGCAACGCAAATGAGTCCGCTGAGGTTGGAAGCGAGCTGGCGTGCCAAACCACAGGTGGATTTGTTCTTACTTTTTATTGTTGTGCCCAACAATTGTTAAATCTAATCTCTGTGCATGTGTCGGAACAGCTGTCGAGGAAAGGTAGCACGCAGATATTCACCCCTCTTTCTTGTTTATTATAGGGTCAGTTGGAGTTGATACTTCATTCGCTAGAGATTACAACAACAGCAGTCTAATGTTATCTTTGTTCTCAGTGCCAGGGATATTCGTCCATCTGATATGGATTGGGAGGGATGGCGTCAATCATTCCATCGGTCACTGATTTTAATTGTTATGGCTTTTTTTAAATTCATATATGACAAGGGTCTCCAACCTGTGGCCCATGAGCCAATTTCAACCAATGGGACAAGATATTGCGGCCCTCATTTGACATAATACCGTTATGAATAGTAGTTTGAATCATGCTGACCGTTGTCTTTCTTCTCAAAGTAGGCCCACAGCTTATTGGCTCGCTTCTCGGGGGTGTTCTCGTCCTGCGGTAGTTTGCTCTGGTCCTCCTTGGGGATCAGCTTGAAGATGGCCTAGCGAGGTAAAATGGAAAAGCTGCATCAATTTGTCAGAAACAAAATCTAAAGTAATCAGTCTAAGTCATATTTCTGTTAAATTTTGTTTCTAGTCATGCCCAGATTAAATAAACTCAAATTTTGAGAGTACCGTATTTTCCAGACTATAAATTGCATTTTTTTTTAACACTTTGGCCAGGGGTGCGACTTTTGAGTGAGTATTCACACAGTATTATAACATTTCACGTTACTTTTCAATGAAAAAAAATCCCCCAGTACTATTTAAAATAAAACAGCCTTACCAATGATAGAAATACAATTCATTAAAACTATCATGATTGGCTGTGAATGCTCATTTTTCAGTGCCATTGACGATTGCCCCTCCCAGTCAAAAGGAATTGGACGTCCAGCACGGTTAATGGCACCCAATGAGTTAAGACCTTAATTAAGGCTGTTAACTCGCCACTTGATGTCCTCGTACTAATACACCGTCCACTACTACTTCCCATAATCCTCATAAATGCTGTTTATGACGCTCTACTTGGCTCTGTAGAAAACGACATCATGACAAAGCAGACCCGCTGACGGCCATTAAAATTCTGTAGCCCACGGCGCTGTCAAGGCAATGTACGACAGCCTTACATGTGTGTGTATGTGTGTGTGTCCCACTTAGAGATGGGGAAGCACACTCATCTGCCATGTTTAAAACACCTAGATTAACATGGATTAGAGCCAAGACTCGGGCCGAGCGCCAAAGAGCGAGATTTCCTCTTACTTACGGCGTTCTCGCCTCCATTTTGGCCTCTCTTAAACTCCTTGTCTTGGATGATTCGCGATAGCAAGAAGTTGGATTGAAGTTGCTTTTTATCCACTTTTGTAGAATATTAGTAGTCAATCTGTAGCACGTTTGGAATAGAAAAAACACAACTTTTTTTTACACGGGATTATGTGAGGTCAGAATATGTTGGAGTGAATCAAATCTAGTCGCATTACGATGTTTATACAATTGTGAACTATGTCCGAAAAATCTGGTAAATTGTAGAATTTTCTTAGGCATTACATTTCACTATGAAATTTGTCCCTATACTTTTATTGGCAAAATGTTCCTCAATTCCATCACCTTTAAATAAAATCCCAAATCTAGTCTGGTAAAAACCTAGTTTTTTTATTTAGCACCCATCACATTACGATATTTATACAATTGTGAACTATGTCCGAAAAATCTGGTAAATTGTACATTTTTCTTAGGCATTACATTTCACTATGAAATGTGTCCCTATACTTTTATTGGCAAAATGTTCCTCAATTCCATCACCTTTAAATAAAATCCCTGATCTAGTCTTGTAAAAACTTAGTTTTAGATTTAGCACCCATACGATATTTATAAAATTGTGAACTATGTCCGAAAAATCTGGTAAATTGTAAAATTCTCTTAGCCATTAAATTTCACTATGAAATTTGTCCCTATACTTTTATTTGCAAAATGTTCCTAAATTCCATCACCTTTAAATAAAATCCCAAATCTAGTCTTGTAAAAACCTAGTTTTTAGATGTAGCACCCATCGCATTATGATATTTATAAAATTGTGAACTATGTCCGAAAAATCTTGTAAATTGTAGCATTTTCTTAGGCATTACATTTCACTATGAAATTTGTCCCTATACTTTTATTGGCAAAATGTTCCTCAATTCCATCACCTTTAAATAAAATCCCAAATCTACTCTTGTAAAAACCTACTTTTTAGATCTAGCCCCCTGAGTCTGAGGCTATACCACAAGGCGTCCATTTTACCTGGCAGATTTCCGTCACTTCTGTCTTGTTAATATATCCGTTCTTATCGACGTCGAACAGCGAGAAGGCCCACTCCAACTTCCTGGTGGTCTTCCCGGTGGAGGTCATGTGAAGGGCGATGATATACTCCTTGAAGTCCAGCGTGCCGTCATCGTTGGTGTCGAAAGAGCGAAACACGTGGCGGGCGTAGCTCTTGGCGTCGCTATCCGGGAAGAAGCGGGAGTAAATCTGCTCAAACTCCTCGGGCGTGATGCGTCCCGACGGGCACTGCTTCTGGAAGTTCTCGTACCACTGCCCGATTTCGTGCTCTGTGAACTTGGTGCTCAGTTTCAGGTCTTCCAGGATTTCCTTGGACAAGGCGCTACTTGTGCTATTCCCCATGGCTGGATTTACTAAGTGTCTTAGAGTCGAAGCGTTGTTTCAGTCGGTTTCTGATGGCAGGCTGTCACATATATAGATCCACGGGGAGCTCTATAGGAGGTCAAAGTGCAGTCCTGATATAATATTCTTTTCTGGAAATGGTCAAAGATGCCAAAGAAGAGAGGAGAACTCGCGTTGTGGGTGTGCGTGGTGAGCGTGGCGGCAGCGTACGTGATAAGTTGGAGGTAAGTAAGTAGGGCAGGGGGGAACCTATCTCCTAATGTGGGACCAGGGTAATTCTGTTAATACGGGATTTAAGATGGCTGAGCTTTTGACTGAAATTAACCTCTTTGAAAACACTGCTTCAAAGAGCAATATTGTTTGCGTCAGACTCAATTTCTTGGCCTATCGTGCCTCTGTAATTCTTGATTTGTGTGATATGTCACGTCGGGATTTTACGTTGATGTGCCAAACCGCAGTTTAGGGATTATTCACAGGTTTCTTCAGCTTTCTTCAGTTGACCAAAGGCTAAAATTGATCAATGCAACCTTTTCTTGACTTTTTTTTGCCTTATCAAACTAGCAAAGATTGGATTGGATTGGATAACTTTATTCATCCCGTATTTGGGAAATTTCGTTGTCACAGTAACAAGAGGGTGAGGATGCAGGAATAGAAAATGCATTTTAGACATAAATAGATAGGTAATAAGTAAGTTAATAAATAAATACATGAATAAATATATAATATATTATAATAAATAAGCGTGTCTCTGAAGTATATATATATAGTATATATATATTATATATATATACATATATATATACTTCAGAGACACACTTATTTATTTATATATTTATTCATGTATTTATTTATTAACTTACTTATGTATATATGTATATTTGTATATATATATATATTATATATACATATATTTATACATATATACATATGTATATATACATACACACATACATATACATACATATATCCATATATATACATATATATATACACATACACATACACACACATACGTGTACATGCACCTATACATATACATACACACATACATATATATTGGCACATATAAACATACATACACAAATGTGAATTGATCTCAGTCTCTCCTGAGCTCTACAAAAAAATGACTCAAGAAATGATTCGGTCAATGAAATGCTTATGTTGAGGCCTTGATTCCACATTTTAATAACGCTGAATTGTACAGGTCCACTCTTTTGCTTGCAGGATTGACTTTGCGCCATAAATATTCCTTGAGAATCCATCTATTGGATTAGCCGTGCCCTGCCCTGTCCCACCCGATCCAACGCTTAGCCAATTACCATCACTGCCATCATCTCTGGACTGTTGCGGCCAATAGTATTAGTTAGCCACACTAAGAGAGAGAAAATCATGCTGACATTTTACCTCTGACCCAGAGTGGAGCAACTTTTTTAAACTAAATAAAAAAAAAACATTATGTTGACCACTCCACGTTAGCACTAAAGTTGTTGCTATGTTCAATTTAGCTCTAGTTAAATTTGTTGAACATTAGTAAACAGATTTTCACATGTTGGCTTTGTAACTCAAAACTGTCAATAATATTACCATACTATGCTTAAATAGTATCTATTTTGTTATCTTTATCATCTATTTGCCACAGCTGCTAGTGCAAGCCACTAGTCAATGCTAACATTACTAAGTCCTGAAATGCAATCACATAGATTACAGCACAGCACTATTAGTTTGTTTTTATGTAACCTAACCAAATTTTGTCCATGTATAATATATACCATATTTCACATTTCACCATGTCATTCTCAGTTTTTAACAGATATACCTAGCTCAAATATTTTAAGACAACTATTACTGGTGCTAAACGCTAGTTGATGCTAACATAACTGTAAACATCACCCATTATTATTTTCAACCTCGGTCACAGTCTGCAGAAGTTCCCCATCTTGTGGAAGACTTCCTGTGTGGTTCCAGTTTTATCCAACTCTACAACGTCTTTTCTAGTATCTGTATCCGTTTTTGCTACTGCAACCAAGATGGCGCCGCTCAAGTGACAGCCGGTAGCAGTAGCTCGGTCCGCTTTTGCTCGTTTAGTGTTTTTGCTACTTTTCTGTCTTTTTTATTGCATTTTGGTATTTAGTTTTTTTACCTAGGTCTACAATGTCTTGTGTGTCTTGTGTCTGTCTTGCTACTGCAACCAAGAAATTTCCCGAATTCGGGATGAAATAAAGTTCTAACCTAACCTAACCTATATGCCGTGCAAGCTCACTTTTAAAATGTGACGTAACACAACAAGCAATGGAGGGGTTGAAACTAAGTGGAAGTATTCCTTTTTATGAATAAAATATATGTTGCACAACAAAAGTAAATGATAACAAAACATGTTCAATAAGAAATGCTATCTGAACACGTGTACTTCAACTTGATTTATCGTCTTGGGTCAAAGAAAAATTCAATTCCAAACTCGGTGGTGGCCTAGAAAGGCTTTTTGTTTGTTTGTTTTAGTACTGACAGTTTCAATAATTACCACCTCGATAGCTCGCAGTGTCTAAACATTGCTGGCAGGCCTACGATAAGCAAGAATGCTTGTTTGCATAAAAATGACGTAAGAAAAAGCCAAATAGTTAGGGGAGCTGAAACAATGCCTTGGCGGGACCCCATTCCAATGTTGAGAGTGACAAGAGCTCAGTACAGAGGAAGGGAGTAGCTCTTAGATAAATATCGCTTAATGGTTCATAATGACGCTTAATGACAGACAACCGTTTCCTCGTGGACGCGAGGAAAGACAGGAACAAACAAAAAAACACGGCGCCCGCCGACGACAATCTCGACGAGAGTCGCCACCATCTTGGGAGGCCTCCGCTTCTGACGCATTTGATAAATTAAGCGCTTTCAAGTCGCTTGCATTCATTTTGTCACGCGTTGGTCAAGAAGAGAGGCGAAGTCACTTTCAGACCCATCTGGACGCCATTTTTTCTCTCGGGACATTTTCACACAAAGGTAAGACTATATAGTCTTAGTTCTAGGAATCATTAAAGCGCGCTGAAGAACGATTGGATTATTAAAAGATTTTCATTAGCAAGGGCATGCATTGTAATACATCATAGTTTTTAATTTATAGGCAATTTATATGCTGTTGGTCGGTATACAAAGTGTTTTTTGTTTTCGTGAAATTGAAAAGGAGTACTCAGATTAGCCAATTTATGTAATTATACTGGTTTTATATCATATTAAGTATAATTCAAAACACATTTTATTGGGAGTTGTGAAAAATGGGAATGAAAATGTCTGTATCTATTGTATATTTGCCCATAAGCTAAATTTACCAACCCAAATTCTAGTTCAAACGTTGTGTAAAATATATATGAATTGTAAAAATAAATCTATATTCAATTTAAACAATAGAAAGACAAGAGATTTCATTTTCCATCTGATGAATGGTAATTTTTGCTGCAAATATTCTTTAATTGTTCATCTGTCATTCTTTCATCCTGTAAAACAGGGGTGGGGAACCTATGGCTCGGGAGCCACATGTGGCTCTTTTGATGGGTGCATCTGGCTCTTTGCCAACCTGTGAGCTAAAATATGGAAATCGCTGTTGACAGAACTGAGATATTACATTTAGAACTGCTTTAATCTTCTTTTTTTTTTTGCTTTAATCTTCTTCTTTTTTGCAGTAGACTCTTCTGGAATGCATCCTCTCATTGATTAGCAATAGCATAAGAATCTCTTTTAAAAAATATTCATTTTTTTCCACTTTAAAAGTGGTGAAATTACAAAAAAAAATTGAAACAATTTACATGTATGTATTTTGACTTTTAAATTTGTAGTATGGCTCACAAGGAATAACATTGGAAAATATGAATTGTTTGTGGCTCTCTTCGTCAAAAAAGTTCCTGACCCCTGCTGTAAAACATGCCCAAAAAAATTGAAGAATTGCTCGATAAAGTACATTCGATATGTTAACCAAAATCAATTGAGTTTTATGGTTGGGTATAAATCAAGTGAAATGAAAATGCAGTTGCAAACTGTTTTTCAATATACAATAATATTAGGGATTTTATGATTGCATCCTTCGGGCCAAAAGAAAAGTTATAAAGCTAACATTACTTAGCTGTTCCACATTTGTCCTTAATTACGATATTTATGGTTTATGTACATATTTTTTTAGGTGGAACCAAGACAAAAAAGCTTCACCAATAACTACCCCCATGGAAACCCTGGATGCTTCCACTCTCTCAGCTTCAGCTGTGTC